>NW_015391054.1:39347-42831 GCF_001527695.2 Protobothrops mucrosquamatus
GTTTGACACCTCTGATCATATTTGTGCATGTGTCCATACGAGCCTCCGTAAATGTCTGCACAACATCTCCTCTAGATTTATAAAATCTGCCACCAGAGGATGTGTTTTGTATTCTGGACCAGGCTGCTGCAACCTAGAGAAGAAAGCCAGGTCTTTTTATTTTACTTTATATATTTGTTCTTGGGTTTGTTTGTTTTTTAAAAAAAATCTCTGCTTCTTTGAAACACACCTTGATGTCGCTTTGTGCTCAGGTATTCTGCATTTAATGCCACATGTTTGCAATTAGCTGCCCTTAATGGGCGAGAATTCAGCAGTTGGCTGATCCAGATTGCTATGCTGAGAGAGTAGGAATTATCCTCCCAGGGAGAGAAGCAATTCTCACGGACCTGCTAACTTAATTCTGCGTTTCGCAGCTGCCCTGCTGGATCAGGGGAAGGTTAGGAAAAAAAAAAAAAAAAGGAAGGAAAGAAAGAAAAGAAAAGAAAATCTACAGTACTGTGGGGCTTTGAACAAAACTTGGCAGCTGCTTGACTTTAAGTTCAGCCAGAGAATTTGGACCGTTCCTGTGTCTTGAGATTAAGCCCAGCCATCTTCTGACTTTAAATCACCTTGGCAAATTGCAGGAGAATCAGATCAGTTTCCAAGTTTTATAAGCCCAGCTTTGCTTTTCTCGGAGAGCCGTCACAACTAGGAACAAAGGTTGTAGTAGGCTTAGGTAGGGATAAGTCCTAGATTTCAGTCTGTTCTCAGATATTGGCATTTTAATGAGGGTCTTTAGGCCAGCAATGTTCTCTTAGCCCAGAGGACTCACAACTTGGCAAGACTTGTGGAGATGCTGGCTGAGAAGTTCTGGGAGTTGAAGTCCACAAGTCCTGACTGGCTGAGGAATTCTGGATAGTCCACAAGTCCTGGCTGATTGAGGAATTCTGGGAGTTGAAGTCCACAAGTCATGACTGGCTGAGGAATTCTGGGAGTTGAAGTCCATGGCTGGCTGAGTAATTCTGGGAGTTGAAGTCCACAAGTCCTGGCTGGCTGAGGAATTCTGGGAGATGGTCCACAAGTCCTGGCTGGCTGAGGAGTTCGGGGAGTTGAAGTCCACAAGTCTTAAAGTTGCCAAGTTTGGAGAACCCTGTCTTAGCCCATTCATTCTCCCATGATAATAATGGGGTTAGTGATGTTAAACGCTAGGGAAAAAGTGCAAAATACTACATATTGGATAACGGGTGGTCCTTGATTTACAAACATTCATTTAGTGGCCATTCAAAGTCACAAGGGCACTGAAAAAAAGGTGACTGATGACCATTTTTAACACTTACAACCGTCGCAGCATTCCCACGGTCATGTGATCAAAATTCAGATGCTTGGCAACTGGCATGTACTTATGACAGTTGCAGTGTCCCGGGGTCATGTGATCACTTTTTATGACCTTCTGATCAGCAAAGTCAATGAGGAAGCCAGATTCATTTAACAACAATGGGACTAACTGAACAACTGCAGTGATTGACTTAACCCAGGGGTAGGCAACCTTGGGTCTTTTATGACTCGTGGACTTCAACTCCCAGAATTCCTGAGCCAGCCATGCTGAGGGGAAAGGGGGAGGTTTCCAAGCTGAGCCATGCTGGCTCAGGAATTCTGGGAGTTGAAGTCCACGAGTCATAAAAGAGCCAAGGTTGCCTACCCCTGACTTAACCACTGAAGCAAGAAAGGTCGCACAATGGGACAAAATACTTTATTTTGATTGGTAATATTTTTATTTGCTCATTTGAAACCTTACCTGCTCTGTGTTGACTCCTCTAATTCTCATCCCATTGAGATCAACTATTAAAAATATATAAAATGTGAACGAGAACCTGAAGGGTTAGGGTTCTTTGGATATGGAGCATCAAATATCTCCATTTATTGTTCTTTTCTTTCCAATCCAAATTATAAATCTGATTATAATACTTTCCACCCTGCCAACAAGTTTGGACATTCCTCTAGAATTACAAATGTAAGCTTTGTGCATCCAAGTAGAAAAAAATCATAGGGGCTGGGGGGACAATATTTCCACGGCACTACTTGGCGATTATTGCTTACAATTAAGCAAATGGTCCTGGCATTCTATTAGAATACAAAATACAACATGTGTCCTATTTTATGACATTCCTGCTAGCACAGGTGAAATCTACATCATGATCCTGGGCATATTTCCTGAAATAAAAATCTCACCAAGTTTAGTAGGATTTACTCCAAGGTGACCTGGAGTAAAGGTAACATATCTGACTTTTGATGACTACACCATCAAAGGCCATCATCAATGATCAGATGCCAGAGAGATTCTTTAATGTGGCAATTGAAATATACCCCATAAGTAGAGTTAGGAATATGGAAAACCACCTTCAAGGATTCTCCAGCTGTTTTGAATCCAGCCTGAAGATCCTTCCAAAGCAAGATCATTTGGTGCTTTTTGAGCTTGGTGGTTTTCTGGCAGATGTTTCATTACTAAACTAGGTAACATCGTAAGTTTAACCCTGAGCTACAAATATTCTCTTTTATCAGACCCCTCCAATGTCTTCTTGGAAGTGGTGTGACATGATAGCAGTGTTCCAATATCTAAGGGGATGCCACAAAGAAAAGGGAGAGGGGGTCAACCTATTCTCCAGAGCACCTGAAGGTGGGATAAGAAGCAATGGATGGAAACTAATCAAGGAGAGAAGCAACCTAGAACCAATGAGAAGTTTCCTGACAGTGAGAACAATTAACCAGTGGAATGACTTGCCTTCAGAAGTTGTGGATGCTCCATCACTAGAGGTTTTCAGAGATTGGACAGCCATTTGTCTGAAATAGTAAGGTCTCCTGCTTGAGCAAGGGGTTGGACTAGAAGTCCTCCAAGGTCCCTTCCAACTCTATTATTCTGTTATTTTTCAAAGGTTGGCCATGATCTATTGGGAGATCCTGGTTGTAAGAGCAGCTAAGCAACAGTTAAGTCTCTCTAGAAGAGTAATAGTCTTGTCATTACTGTAGGTTTCCCAATGAGGTTCAGATGGCCATGTGACAAGGATGGTTGGATGCCTGCAAGGAACAGGAAGTTGCATAAGATTAACTGATTTATTTACTAGAATTATATGGCCAACCATCTCAACATAAGTGACTCTATTTTATGAAAATTCTGCAGAGCAGGTGAAGCTTACATCACGAACTTGTGCATATTTCCTGAAAAAAGAGATCCTATTTTTTTTTTCAAATTTTTTTTTTATTATTTTCAACATAAAAAAAAGAACACATCACAAGTACATCACAATTGAAACCCCCCACCCGGACTTCCCAAACCTAATCCCAGGATACTATTCATCTAAAAGTAACCTTATATTAATATCCCTAACTCCACAAAATATAATTCTACATAAGTAGGTGAAATATATATATATGTATAAAAAGAGAAAATTTTTTATCTAAAAACCTAACCTATATTCCACCATTCTATGCTTATTTTGAATATAAACGA
>NW_015391054.1:43282-51451 GCF_001527695.2 Protobothrops mucrosquamatus
TACTTCCGTCTCAAAACATCTATTGATTTGAGGCACCATTCACCACTACCACTCAAATATAGCAGATCTTTATAAGATGGCGCCTCCATAACCACAAATCTAGGTATAGTCAGAAAAATATGTGACGGTATCACCCAAATTGGAAGTTTAACATCAAACTTGAAAAAATATTTTTGCCAAACTCTCAACAATGCAGCCCAAAAAAGAGATCCTATTGAGTTTGATGGGATTTACTCCAAGGTAACATAGAGAGGACTGGAGACTTGGGCTCACTGGTGTGCGATTTGTTCCTCAGTAGCTACAAAAAAGCATTGCAGTATTAGTCATTTGTAGTATTAGCTTCTCTTGGAGAGAGGCTGAAATGAAGACAGAGAACTTAAGCATGAAAGGAGAAATTAATTGAGTACATTTTCAGACCATTGCCTATAGATACTCAACTACTCAGAGGAAACAATTGAGCAATAAAAAAAACAAGAACAACCCTCCAAATGAGCATTAGATTTATGGCTTTAACTTTTCAGGGTTCCCTTGCCCATTATTGGTGTGAATTAGGTTTTAAATTCAAACATTCCCCATGGAACCCAAGGCCAGCTGGCTACAAAACAAACAGCTAGAGAAGGTTGAAGAAAACCAACACTGAACAAACTGAAGTAGGGTCTGAATGCAGCTGCTGAAGTAAGAAACCAGGACAATTTTCTGGGAATGGATGTGGAGTCAACCTACATCTCTTTGAGAAATGTAGCTTCCTAAATGTCTCACTGACCTGGCTCTCTCCCTCCCCATTCTTCAGATGTCTATGTAGGTCAGGGGTCTTCAAACGTGGCCCTTTTATGACTTGTGGACTTCAACTCCCAGAATTCCTCAGCCAGCATGCCATACCCAATTGTTGCAACCATTCTTCATATGTTTTTGTCTCCGGGCCTTTAATCATCTTAGTTGCTCTTCTTTGCACTTTTTCCCAAAGTCTCAACATCTTTTTTTGTAATGTGTCGACCAAAACTGAATGTAGTTGTTCTGTTCCAGCCTATAGCTGTCCTTGTTAAAGGCACAAGGACCAAACCCCTGCTGAGAAAATAGGCTGGAGACTTAAAACAAAACAAACCCCTTAATATGGGTGACAAACCTGCCAAATAGTCCAGAAACAAAAGCAGCAAATCACAATCCAAATGGAGGAAATTGTCCACAGGAAACACGAAGCAAACAGAAAGTAGTCACCGGCAAGATGAACAGAACATGATCCCATGAAGTATTTTGCAACGGTTGCCTTCAGCAACCAGCACCGCCCACACCTTCCCTTTTTATACAGCAGTCCCAAGGCGTTGCCTCTCAGTGCCTTCTCCTTTTTCCCTGGAGTTGTCGTATTGACTGCTGCTGATCTGCTCTTGCTAATTGCCAGTGTGTATGAGCATCAATCAGCATGTCCATCAGGTGTGAGTCCTCCGAGTCTGACTCATTCTCCTCACACAGCTGAGCTTCATCAGGAACACGACTGGAGGGCCCAGGCTCTTCATCAAACCGTGAGTCTTGTAATTCATCAGAGCCTCCCTCTGACCCTGATGGCCCTTCCAATGCCTCCTCCACCTCCTCCTCAGATTCCCCAGACTCAGCTGTTGGGAACACAGGCTGGCACGGAATCACGACAGCAGTATTCCAGATGTGGCCTTACTAAGGGTTTAAAAAGCAGTATGAATACTTCCTGTGATTTTGATTCTATCCCTCTGTTTATACAGCCAAGGACTGTATTAGCTTTTTTGGTGGTGGCTGCACACTGCTGGCTGATATAATGATGGCAATGTTATCCATTTAGTCGTGTCTGATTCTTGGTGATTCTGTGGGCCAGGTCTCTCCACATCTTCCGATCTTGCCCTGCTTCTTTGAGTTGTTCTATGCTCTGACTGATATCAGCTTTGATGGTATCCACTCACTGTGTTCTTTGGTGGCCTGGTTTCCTTCTACTGTTAAGTCTTCCAAAAATAATTGCTTTCTCCAGTGAATTCCCCCGCACAACATGGGCAAAATAAGTGAGATGCAGTTTTGTGATTTTGGAATAGTGAGCATAGGAAGTATTGTCTGACTTTTTTTGAATTTCTGCCCCCTGATGTATCTGCTCCACTTTTGAGGATTTCCTTCTAAACTGCGGAAACTGCTATTGAAGGCAACTAGCATGCCCATTTGTTGATGATTCTATCACCAAGAGCCGTCATCCATGATCACATATCAGAGTCAATCTTCAATGTGACAATTTAAATAGACCTCATAAGTAGAGTGAGGGTGGCAGGAAACCACCTTTTGTTCATTGATGCCAATATTATATCTAGCGAGCGAAGAAAATATCCAGCTTTTCAGAATCCAACATGGAGATAGCAATAGCTCAATACCACTTAGACTTATATACCGCTTCACAGTGCTTTATAGCCCTCTATAAGTGGTTTACAGAGTCAGCCTATTGCCCCCATCAATCTGGGTCTGCATTTCATCGACCTCGGAAGGATGGAAGGCTGAGTCGACCTTGAGCCAGTTGTTGTGGTTCCTCATCAGCCAGTAGACCCGGCAGCTGAGTCTGGGGAATCAGAGGAGGAGGAGGGGCCTGGAGTGACATCAGAGTCAGAGGAAGGCTCTGTTTCCTGCCACCCTCACTCTGAGGCGCTCCAAGACTTACAGTCGGATGAGGAGCCTGACCCCTCTACTCACGCTCAGGCTGAGACACAGCTGTGCTGGGAGTCTGAGTTGGACAGTGATGAAGAACAGTTGGGACAAATCCCGGATGCATGAAAATGCAGGCAAGAGAAGCGAGTAGGACAGAGGAATGCAATGGGGCAGCTCCAAAGGCAAAGGAGAAGGCATTAGGAAGCCATGCCTTGGGCTGCATAATAAAAGGGAAGGGGTGAGAGGTGCTGGTTGCTGAAGACAACTGTTTGTGTTAAGGAATCAAGTTTCAGTGAATTGTGTTTTGTTTGCCTTTGCCTTTGGACATTTTACTCAGGTCTGTAAATAATAAAAGGGGATTGTTTTTTTCCTGCAGTTCCAGCCTGCTTGTTTGAAGAGGGGTTTCTCCTTGTGAACTTCACAAGGACTCAGGTAGGCTGGGACAGAACACCAGTCAGGATCGAACTTCTGACAATGGGCAGAGCTGACCTGCAGCACTGCATTCTAACAACTGTACCACCACAGTAAGTAAGTAAGTAAGTAAGTAAGTAAGTAAGTAAGTAAGTAAGTAAGTAAGTAAGTAAGTAAGTAAAGAAGGAAGGAAGGAAGGAAGGAAGGAAGGACAGTAGCATTGAGACTTATATACTGCTTCACAGTACTTTACAGCCCTCTCTAAGCAGTTTGCACAGTCAGCATATTTGCCCCCAACAATCTGAGTCCTCATTTTTCCTCGGAAAGATGGAAGGCTGAGTCAACCTAGAGCCGAACTGCTGGCAGTTGGCAGTCATCAGAATTAGCCTGCAGTACTGCATTCTAACCACTGCGCCACCACACGGCTCTTTTATTGAATTGTATTAAAGATCCTTCCTCCAATGTGTTTTCAACGTTGGGCATGATCCAGTGGTGGGATTCAGCCGATTCGCACCACTTCAGCAGAACCGGTAGCTACTTTTTTGTGGCCTAGGCCCAGAATGGACTTCTGGAAGCAGCATCCACACAGAGAACCGGTTGTTCACATATTTGAATTCCACCACTGGCATGACCAATTGGGAGAATAAAGGAGAATATTTGTAGCTCAGGAATGAAATGAGGGGTCCTCGGTGGTCTCCAAGTTTGGTTGTTTTCTTGAAAATGTTTCATTACCCAAACTAGGTAACATCATCAGTGATAAACTAGACCAGTGATGGCGAACCTTTTAGAGACCAAGTGCCCAAACTGCAACCCAAAACCCACTTATGTAACATCGGGTGCTGGGTGGGCGTGGCCCATTGGGTTGGCATGGCCCATTGGGTGGGCGTGACTGTGGTGGTAACAGCAGACTGGGTGGGACTAAAAAGTTCAATCAATCAATTCCAACTTTGCGAGATCTTTTTTTTGCGAGAAGTTGAAATTGATTGATTGATTGATTGAACCTTTTTTGTTTTTTGCACACGGTGGCGGAGGCCTAAAGCAAAAAGGTTTTATAAAACCCAGCTGAAGGCCTAGGACTGGGGCGACGGCACGTGTACTCACCGATAGGGCTCTGTGTGCCACCTGTGACACCCGTGCCATAGGTTCGCCACAACGGAGCTAGACTCAAAGAGCACCAAGAATCCAACAGTCCTCCTTCTCCTCCTCTTCCTCCTCCTCCTTTTTGCAAACCCCACTCTCTTCTAGTACATATGGTGTTACCTGGTTTGGTAATGAAACATCTGCAAGAAAGCAACCAAGTTCAGAGAGTACCAAGGGCCATAGTATTGGGAGATCCGGTTGTAAACGCAGTTAAGCAACAGTGAAGTCTCTAGAGCAGAGGTCCTCAATCTTGGCAACTTTAAGACTTGTGGACTTCAACTCCCAGAATTCCTCAGCCAGGCACGCTGGCTGAAGAATTCTGGGAGTTGAAGTCCACAAGTCATAAAAGGGCCACCTTTGAAGACTCCTGACCTACATAGACATGTGAAGAATGGGGAGGGAGAGAGTTGCCAAGGTTGAGGACCCCTGCTCTAGAGGACTAATGGTCTTGCCATTGCTGGAGGTTTTCAAATGAGGATCAGATGGCTAGCTGTCAGGGATGGTTGGATTCCTGCAGGGTACAGAGTGTTTCATAAGATCAATTTATTTATTTACTAGATTTCTATGACCACCCATCACACACAAATGACTCTTGGTGGCTAATGGAATAAAAACACCAATACAATAACAAGATGTGATAAATAAAACTCATATGAGAAAAATGGCCACCAAGGATAAGTCCAGCAATGACAAATATATTCAACTCAAAACTCAATTCCCAACCCGAGCAGAACAGCCAGGTCTTAAGGACTTTACACATGCCTAGTATGGTTGAGACTAATCTAATTTAAACCATTAATCAGTGGAATGGCTTGCCTCCAGAAGTTGTGGGTGCTCCATCACTGGAGGTTTTCAAGAAGAGATTGGACAGTCATTTATCAGAAATGGTATATGGTCTCCTGCTTGAGCAGGGGGTTGGACTAGATGACCTCCAAGGTCCCTTCCAACTCTGCTATTCTGTATTCTAATCTCAGGAAGAACAGTGTTTCAGAAGGCAGGTTCTGCTCTAGAAAAGGCATAGATGGACGAATAGACTAGACTAGACTAGACTAGACTAGACTAGACTAGACTAGACTAGAATAGAATAGAATAGAATAGAATAGAATAGAATAGAATAGAATAGAATAGAATCTGGAAGGGACCTTGCAAGTCTTCTAGTCCAGCCCCATGCTCAAGCAGGAGAACCTATACCATCTCAGATAAGTGACTGTCCAGTCTCTTCTTCAAAATCTCCAGTGATGAAGCTCCCATGATTTCTAGAGGCAAGCTGTTCCACTGGTTAACTGTCCTCACTGTCAGGAAGTTTCGCCTTAATTCCAGGTTGCTTCTCTCTTTGGTCAGTTTCCAACCATTGGTCTTGACCCATTCCTCCATGGCTTGGTGCCCCCAAAGCTGGTATCTCTGGAAAATTGTTTTCCAGCAGGACAGACATGCATTTACATATATAGAATAACAGAGTTGGAAGGGACCTTGGAGGTCATCTAGTCCAACCCCCTGCTCAAGCAGGAGGCCCTATATGATTTCAGATATGGTTGTCCAACCTCTACTCAAAAACCTTCAGTGATGGAGCCCCATTTTTCTGCACCATATGTGGTCTTTTTTTCTCAAAGCCCCTGACACTTGGCAAAATGAATAATTGAGCGTTGATATTATATAACCGCGTTAGTTATAAATAGAAAGGGTAATAAAAAATAGATACCAATAAATAATGAAGATTTGAAGATTATGCAATAAAGTAGTCCGAATAAAGATGGAATATCTTGATTTGGATAGCTTAGAACTGCGACTCTTGAGGTCAAATTTAGGTTTTTGCATACAAAATTGTACATAATGCGTTACCTACAAATGCCTATTTTTTTAACTTTAATTGTAATGTAATGTGTGCAAACAATAGCATTAAACTCAAGGTATACCGTAAAAAATTGTAAAATATTTTTTTACAATTTACGTAAAAGAATATTTTAAAAATTGATTTTTGTAATAGAGTACTCAAAGTCTGGAATATCTTAAACCTGATTCAGTTGTCTCAGCCACTAACTTTCACAGTTTCAATTCTAACTTAACATCTGTGGACCTCACTCCATATTTAAGAGGTGCCTAAGGGTGCACTAACTGCTAAGTGCCAGAATCAAGAGATTCTGATTATATGTATGTATGTATGTATACATACACATACACACACATACACACACACATACATGCATATATATATGAGAAAGAGAGCAATAGATGATAGTGATAGAGAGAGAGAGAGAAATAATAATAATAACAATAATAACAATAACAACAACAACAACAACAACAACAATAATAATAATAATAATAATAATAATAATAATAATAATAATAATAATAATACGTGGCAGTGCCTGGAGACAGCAGAATAGATGAGAAAGAACTGGAGAAGATAACAAAATACAGAGACCTACAAATAGAAATAGAAAGGCTGTGGCAAAAGCAAGCAAAGGTAGTACCAATAGTAATAGGCGCCTTGGGTGCAATCCCAAAACAACTGGAGCACCACTTAAACACCATTGGCATTGACAAATTCACCATTAGTCAATTGCAAAAGGCGGCCTTACTAGGAACTGCTTTCATTCTGCGACGATATTTGTAATACCATCAAACATCCACATCTGCCTATCCCAGGTCCTGGGTAAGGACTCGACAGGTAGACAAAATGCCAAATCCAGTCTGAACATCTGGCTGACTGTGCGATGATCCATAATAATAATAATAATTCCAGGTGGCTTCTCTCCTTGATTAGTTTCCACCCGTTGCTTCTTGTCCTGCCTTCAGGCGCTTTGGAAAATAGCTTGACTCCCTCTTCTTTGGGGCAGCCCCTGAGATATTGGAAGACTGCTATCCTGTCCCCCCTCGTCCTTCTCATCATTGAATGAGACAGACCCAATTCCTGCCAATTCTTATCAGCTCTTATTTCACATACTAGTACAATATTGTTATGTCTAACTAGCTCCCACCACATTCCGCCTCCTCCCCCAGCATCCTTTAATTCTAAGAGTAAAGCATGAGAAAGAAAAAGGCTGCATCTTCATATGTTGTCAAAGCAAGAACATCCAATGTTAGCAGCGTTGACAGAAACATTTGGAAACCAACCCACAAGCTTGGAGAACATACCGTCACCTTCATCCTACACCCGAGCTACAGATATTTGCCACTATTGCAAATTTGGATGAGTTATGCTTGTAGAGTTTCATAGCCTTTCTAAGTATAGGGTGAGAACACCGGTTGTGGCAGCGTTGAGATTTCTGTCTTTGTCACTTAAGAATGCAATCTATACTTCTTTGACTGTGCTAAGTGATCTCCTCCATGCTCGTGCATCCAATCAAGGCATAATGTCACATTAATGGAGACATTGTGGGCATCTGTGAATCCCATAATGTCTTTATGATTATCCTTAATTTCAGGAAGCTAGTGAAAGAATTGGTGTTCAATAGTTGAATCTGTTTTCTAATTGCTGTGGCGCACAAGGAGAAACCGAAGTCCAGATTTTTATTGGCGAGGCTGGCAAGAACACAGAAGTAGGCGGGGAGCCTTAAATGCTGAGCAGGTTGATAGAAAATTTGGAGACAATAGTGGAATAGCGAATGACAAAAGATTGTAGAATTGGATTCCAATAAAGGAGAATACGGGTAGCTCCGGGTTGAAATGAGTAGTCCTTGGTGCTCTCTGAGCTTGCTTGTTTTCTTGCAGACATTTTATTACCTGACTAGGTAACATCATCAGTGCTAGAAGGGAATGGGATTTGTGGAGAGAAGGAGAAGGAGAAGGAGAAGGAGAAGGAGAAGGAGAAGGAGAAGGAGAAGAACTGTGGAGTCCTTGGTGCTCTCTGAGCTTGCTTGGGGTTTTTTGCAGACATTTCATTACCCGACATGGTAACATCATCAGTGCTAGAAGGGAATGGGATTTGTGGAGAGAAGGAAAAGGAGGGGAACTGTGGGGTCCTTGGTG
>NW_015391055.1:0-3429 GCF_001527695.2 Protobothrops mucrosquamatus
AGGCAAAAGGAGAAGGGGATGGCAGAGGAGGAGATGGTTAGATAGGGTCACTGACACAATGAACATGGGTCTGGGCAAACTTCTGAGAGACAATGGAGAAGAAAGTCTGGTGTGCCATCAATCATATTTTTCTTGATCCTCATAGAAGGATGTTGACACTAGCAAACTCCGAGTGCTCAAAATATTCTCAAAAGTCCTAGGAATGTTAATAACCCTTCCCAGAAATGCTCAGGCACGTCCATCAAAGTAGATATCAAAGTAGCTGGAAATGATTTGTCGAACTGCCTTCTATACCAACAATCACTTAGATACATGATTAAACACAATTTGACTTTCAACATTTCATCGCTACCTGTCCCCATATTTTTCTATTATTCAAATCTCACCCCTTTCCTGGCCAGATAGGTGGACAAATACAGGCAGTCCTCGACTTACAACAGTTCATTTAGTGACCGTTAGAAATTACAACGGCACTGGGGAAAAAAGTGACTTAGAACTGTTTTTCACACTTACGACCTTTGCAGCATCCCCATGGTCACATGATTCACATTCAGATGCTTGACAACTGACTCATATTTATGACGGTTGCAGTGTCCCAGGCTCATGGGATCCCATCTTTTGTCATGCAAAATCGATGGGGAAGCCAGATTCGCTTAACGATCGTTACTAACTGAATATCTGCAGTGATTCACTTAACAACCGTGGCAAGCAAGGTCGTAAAATGGGGCAAAATTCGCTTAACAAATGTCTCGCTTAGCAACAGAAATCTTGGGCTCCACTGTGGTCGTAAGCCGAGGACCACCTGTATGCGCTCATTTTATCATCCTGGAACCGCCAGACGCACGACTTAGTCAGTGCCTGAAGAAAAGAGGCAGCGCTGGGATCTCCTGGTGGTCTCCTTTCTCGCCCCTTCTCCCACCGGGGGCCCCCGCTCACCCTTATGGCAGTGGGAGAGGAAGTAGGCGCGGGAGCGCAGGTTCTCCCGGTCGAAGCGGTCGATGGAGAGGTGCGGATACTCGCGCATCACCCCGCCGAAGGTGCTCATTCTGCCGTCAGCCGCTCTTCCGCTTGGCCCTTCCGCCAGGCTCTTCCCGCCGCCCTCTCATTGGCTGGGGCGGCGCCAATCACAGGCAAGACTCCCCGGACGCATGCGCAAATGGGAACTCTCCTTAAAGGGACGAGGAGGCTCCGCCCAGAGCGGGGCGCCACGCCTTCCGAGTTCTCGTTTACGCATGCGTCCGGGGAAAGGCTTCCCTGTGATTGGGCGCCGCCTCAGCCAATCGCAGAGAAGCCTCACACGTGCTGGAGGCGGGAGGAGGGGAATTTATGAGCGGCTGGGTCCTAGTGCGGCGTCATTTAGTGGTGTGGAGCGTGGTTGTCCCTATATTTTCTCCTTTTATTCTGACTAAATCGTGTTTACTCTGAAAAACAAAAAAAAAAAAGGGAAGGCTGCCCCAGTCCAAAGTGCAAGACACGTGTCTTCCTTCGTCTTTCCTTGCATGCAACAATTTCTACATGGAGGTTCTCTAACCCGGTGTTTCTCAACCTTGACCATTTTAAGGCATGTGGACTTCAACTCCCAGAATTCCACAGCCAGCAATGCTGGCTGTGGAATTCTGGGAGTTGAAGTCCACATGCCTTAAAATTGTCAAGGTTGAGAAACACTGCAGTCTAACCTGAAGCTCTCGTTGGTAACAATGATAAACCAATGAAGAAACTGGCACGGTCCATGTTTTGGACTACCGTTCCCAGAATTCCATCACGCTGCTCCTGTTTGGTCGAGCTTCTAGGCGAGCCTAGGTCCTAGAATCCACCGATTGGCCCAAAGAGACGAAGAGCCCGCCTTCCGGTAGAATTTGACTTGTCCTCGCCGGCAGCTCCGATTGGCCCGTACCCCGGGGTTGCTAAGCAACCGCGTAACCGCTGCGGGGGGCGGGGCGTGTGCGCGGCGTGCGTGGAAAAGGCTCTGATAAGGTAATTCAGGGCCGGCCGGGGCGGCGGGGCGAGGCTGGCTCCCCTCCCGAGGAGGGAAGCGCTGCAGGCCCGGCCAGGGGAGGAAGTCGGGGATGGAGAAATAGGGGAATAAGCATCTCCCCTCACTGTCTCTCCCTCAAGAAACAGCCTTTCTGATTGGTTGGTGTAAAGGCCCCGCCCCTTTCCGGGTGGCAACTCTTGCTCCAGGGACGGGTATCGCGCTATTTGGGCTGGTGCGGCGGGAATAGGCGCTCTGCACGTGTGGGGACAGTTTGTTCACACGTTGGTGGGAAAAAGGAGCGAAGCGACCCGCGAGATCAAACTTTTGGGGGGCTTTTGAGGGGTAAACGGTGAGCATCTTAGGAGGGCTGCCCCTTTTGCTGTGCGTGGCCCACAGTTGGCTCAGAAATTCAAATACAGAGTCTGTAAACATATAGATTCTATAAATATATAGAAATATTTTTTTGAATTCCCAATCAAAAACTGGCAACTTGAAGATGGCAGGTCATTTGCCATTCAGGGTACCAAAAAGTAACTAGTAAAAAAACTAATAATTACTATAAGATAGTAATAATAGTATTATATAATATATATTATACCAGTATAATTTATATATATATATGTGTGTGTGTGTGTGTGTGTATGTATACTAGCTGTACCCGGCCACGCGTTGCTGTGGCTCAGTCTGGTAAAAGCGTGTGTTGCTTTAACGTCCAACAGATGGTGCTGTTTTTCAAAAAAGCACGTTTTTACCTGTCACAGGTGTGACACCTATATAATATAGGTATATAAAAACGCGCGTATTCGAATGCAACGTTGTGCCAAAATTTCAAAGCAATCGGTGAAGAACTTTCCGAGATTTAAGATTCTGAACAAACGAACATTTACATTTTTATTTATAGATATAGATAGAAGATAGATGTATGTGTGTGTGTGTGTGTGTGTGTGTGTGTGTGTGTGTGTATATATGAATGCTTTTTGAACACCCTGTCGGCCCAAATATGGGAGAGAGAAATCTTTTGCCTGTATCAGCTCAATCCAGAGCCATCCACAGGCAGCAGTCACTTAACTGCGACATCATATGTGTTTTTCTTAATTCTTTGTTAGCAATCCAAATTTTGAAATATATATATATATATTTCAGGCAGCAGTTAAGCGACTGCTGCCTGTGGATGGCTCTAGGTTGAGCTGATACAGGCAAAAGACTTCTCTTTCCCATGTTTGGGCCGACAGGGTGCTCTAAAAGAAAAAAAAAGGAAAAAAAAAGCATTCATCCTCTTCCCCTGTCTCTTGTAGCTAACAAAGTGAGAAAGAGCCTGTGGCCTAGTGGCTAACATCTCTGCTTAACATGCAGACAGCCCAGGTTCGAATCTCAGAAGGGTATGTCTGGCTGATGAAAACCAAATAAGGTTTGAAATAGCTATCCCAGTTCTCCCTTAATTCTTTGTTAGCAAT
>NW_015391055.1:4904-5954 GCF_001527695.2 Protobothrops mucrosquamatus
TTGGTTATTCCAGCTTGCAGGACTGGCCTAGGGTAATTTTTAGGGGGGTTTTAATTATATTTTAAAATTTGACAAATATTTAAATATTCCTTTTAATTAATTTTAAATTTGTATTGTTTTGTATGTATTTTAAATAGATTGTCAGCCGCCCTGAGTCCTACGGGAGAAGGGCGGGATATAAATCCAAAAATAAATAAAATAAAATAAAATGACTTCAGATTACCTGATTTTCGTGATAAATCAAAACTGCAGGCTACAGTATGTATCAATTCACAACTGATACACAAAGCCTATGCGTATCTTCTTTAGCAGAATGACAAAAACAACAAATTGTAAAAATGGCATATAGACCTAACCGTGAAGATGTTAAAAATCCTTTTTAGCTAGACTGCATTTTTATATTTCTGATATCACGCTTGTTGTTTTTTGCAGAAGCTCCTATGGAAAATTCAGCTTTGTTTATGGACAGTAAGAATATAGCCTGTGCTTCTTTCTCCTCTGGAGAAGCACGTATGACAGATAAGCCTGGTACGTCCTTCAGTAGAGAAGCAGTTAGCCCTGAAGACACGTAAGTGGCGATCATGCAGGGTCTTCAGGGTGACATCCCGTTGATTGAGGATTTTATTCATTTGAGCATATAGATTGAGGAATTGTAATCTATCTTGTCTCAAGAGGTTGGGGGGAATGGAGGGAAAGGAGCGAAGGAAGGAAGGGAAGGAAGGAAGGGGGACATGATAGCAGCATTCCAATATCTCAGGGGCTGCCCCAAAGAAGAGGGAGTCAATCTATTTTCCAAAGCGCCTGAAGGCAGGACAAGAAGCAACGGATGGAAACTATGTACTCCAGGACGGTCCTGTTGGCCTTGCGCGACTCACCCCTCGCGCAGGCCTGGCCCAGCAATATTTCTAGGGCCTACCTCGAGGACGGGGTGTGGAACCCCGAGAGGTGGCATGCAGTGGTCATCAACAAAAAACTGTTTAAACTATTTAAATTGAGAATGTTTTTACAGGGGTGTTTTAACAAATTTTTAGGGGGAACCAGGGTGGGGGG
>NW_015391055.1:8577-32186 GCF_001527695.2 Protobothrops mucrosquamatus
GCTTTTCCAGCAAGCGGGCCTGGCCTAGGGAGGATTTTAAATTGGGTTTCTTAGAAATTTTAATTATCACAACTCTAAAATATTGGTCTTAATTTGGTTTTATTCGGTGGGGTTTGTGGGTTGTCTTTGTTTTTAGAATAATGTTGTGAGCCGCCCTGAGTCCTTCGGGAGAAGGGCGGGATACAAATTGAAATAATAAATAAAATAAATAAATAAATAAATAAATAAATCAAGGAGAGAAGCAACCTAGAACTAAGGAGAAACTTCCTGACAGTTAGAACAATTAACCAGTGGAACAACCTACCTCCAGAAGCTGTGAATGCTCCAACGCTGGAAGTTTTTAAGAAGAGACTGGACAGACATTTGTCTGAAATGGTATAGGGCAGTGGTTCTCAACCTTTTTAATGCCGTGACCCCAACCGGTCGTAAGTCGAGGACTTTCCCTGCCCGGGAGCGCCGCACATGCGTGGTTCCACCCCCTGCGCCGGCCGAGGTGTAGCTGGCAAGCGGCAGAGACGGAGCAGGCCGACCACCAGCTGGCCCAGCCCAAGGGAAGTAAGGCACCTGCCGGAAAAGGGGGAAAAATGGCGGACAAAAAAAAATGGCGGACAGCCTTGCTTGGCGACCCCCATGAAATGGTCGATCGACCCCAAATGGGGTCCCGACCCACAGGTTGAGAACCACTGGTATAGGGTTTCCTGCCTGAGCAGGGGGTTGGACTCGATGACCTCCAAGGTCCCTTCCAACTTTATTATTATTGTTATTTTTAGGAAGGAAGGTACGTTTTTCCATGGTATCAAGCAGCAGTTCACAAATTAAATTGGCCTACTACTTATAGAACTAAATACAGGATAAGGCAAAATGGTGATCTACAGATGTATTTATTATTTATTTGTTAAACCTATTTTCTGCCTATCTTGCCGTGAGGATACTCGAGATGGCTTCTTGGGAAGCGAAGAACTTTTCTTCCGCCTTACTTTCTTTTTGGAGGCAAAAGGACAAATCAGGATTTATATTCTAAATATATACATATTTAGGCTGGGGGAAAAAAAACCAAAGGAGAGAAAATCTGGGCCTAAAGCCATAATTATTTATTCCCTCCTTTTTCGTTAGTAGCTCTGCTTTTCAAAAATTATAGCTGCTTTTTGTCAAAAACAATTGGTAAGTCTTTTGAGTGGTATCAAAATGGTTTATAATACAAGTTACGGCTTTAATCGATTATGTCCATACATTTAGCTGCAATGTCTTTTCCTAAATATTTTGATGACGTTTCCTCTGCTTTTTTTTTTTTTTATGCATGGCACTGCATTTTATTTTTTTATTTTTATTTTATTTTTTTTTTAAAAACGCACTTTCAGCAAATTATCCGGTGATGTTTCTGGAGCTACAGCCGGGATTGACCTGAAGCCAAAGTTCATACAGCGAGCCAAAACATGGTCAGATGAAGTGGAAAATCTATACAGATTTCAGCAAGCTGGCTATAGAGATGAAATTGAATATAAGCAAGTGAAGCATGTTGCTGGGGTAAGACTTAATACACTTTAAGAATTGCACATTTTCAAGATAAAAACTTACTATTCTGTACAATAATCTCCTTAGGTTTGTGGTACTTTTTCGTTTGTCTCGCCTCCTGGCGTGACTCGTGGCTGTTGGTGGAAAAAGCATCATTGGAAGATTCATTCAGTGAGGGTTTCACAGATAAATCACAAGTAACTGAGTTTGTGCAACATAGCATACTATGAAACATAGGTTATAAATACCAATGGCTGAATTTGCCCGTTTTGGAACCCTTCCCTGATTTCCAGGGGGAGAGGCAAGGGGGGGACCTTCAGTTGCCTTGCAGGTCCTGGTATATTTTTGTTGCAACCCAGCTGTTGTGGGCTGGGTGGAGAAACTTTCAAGTACATCCTTCTCTCTAAAGCATTTGACTGGATATGTATTTAACATTTACTGAAGAGCTGCTATTGTGCATGTATTTTTACCAGCCCTGCAGTGTGTTCTTTGTGTTTAATTAATGTTGTTTTAGTTTATATGTTATGTATGTTTGCGCGTATACATAAATAAGCTGCCTTGATTTTTTCATTGAAGAAACTATAAAATTGACTTAAAAACACTAATCCAAATTCACAAATGTTACACCATTCACATGTACACGGGATTGTATTCTGTCTGGTTATTGGAGTTAAATCAGGTTATCTTTTAACTTTGCTTTTAAGAGTGAATGTTACATTTGGAATGGAAGGAAGAGCTGGGAAACAAATGTTTAGCCCTTTTTTCTTTCTGGTTATTGTCCTGCTGCCCTTCTGGAAATCTGGCAGACTCTTGACCATGGTTGGTTGTAGAGATCAGGGCTTGCTTGCTTGTTTATTTATTTAACTAACATCTAGCATATCATACACATTTCATCTAGATTAGTAAAACCTAATAAAATGTAAATGTTAAAAATGTGATTTGTTTCCCTTTCCTCTCCCAGGGTATTTTGCTAATAATAATAATAATAGCTGAATTAGTGCCTGATAAGCAATAGAAAACTAATGCAACATACTGTATATTAGGTGTTATGTTACCTAGTACATTTTCCTTTTTCCTATCAATCACCAGAAGGAGTGATGGCCATTTATTTAATTTACACGATATCTTTTACCTTAGAGGTTTTTTGAGGTGGCTAAGAAGGCAAAATCTGAATAAAGACTGTTAAAATCACTCTTGGTGAACTCTGAAAAGAGTTGGTGAAACACAAAAGATTGTGATTCGTCAACCAAAATCAGAAAACAGGCTAAGCACATTTAATAGGATTGGGAAAGCATAAGGTGCTTTTCATGTGCGGTCAAAAACAGACTTTAGAAAGAGTATTTTGTTAGTCTTAGTGTCCAGTTGCATTCCTATTGAATTAGATGGCCCTGCAGCCAGTTTATTTGCTTACGGCAAATGCTTTTCTGCTGGTTCCATCATGGGTCCAGTTGGAATCCAAGCTATTTAGGGCTTTAAATTTTTGATTGGGTCCAGAAAATAATATTTAAGTTACTTTCATGTGCATGACTATGTGAGAAGTTATTTATTTCCACTTGGAGACAATAAACAGAGTTCAGCTGATTTTTATTCCTGGCCATTTCTCTCTACAGTCTCTAGACCCTGTCTTAACTCCATGGTTACTTCATGGGCCTGCAGTGCTGGCTTCAAAAGAGCTCTTCTCTGTTTATTCTTTGCCTTCTGTCTCTAAGGAGAGAAGAAAAGGGGGAGAGGTGGGCTATCTCCTGTTAGCTCCCCAATCTCCAGAGTAGGGATTTTGGGGGAGTGGAAAATGGGATTTCCATTATGTAGAAACACTCATCAGCGAGGGATCGAAAAATGTTGAAATTGGGGAAAATAGGCCATGGTGTGGCTGGAGATTTTAGGAGAAGCACTTCCTAAGCACACTGCAATATATGGAGGGGGAAGGAGGAAGGGAGGGGCAGAAAATATTTTCAGGCTGCAGGCATCCATCTGACCACCCAAATTGTTTTTTAATCTTGGGTAAAAAAAAAAAAGTGCATGACACATAACAGCCTTTGGCTGGCATCTAGAGAGCTAATTCAGAATGCCTCTCTATTGGAGAGGAGCTTCTGAAACCCAGCCAGCCACCTACCTATCTCATAACAAGTCTGCTTTTTTAATCTCTCTCTCAACTCTCCGGAGCACCTGGTGATATGGTATTGTGGGCAGGCAGAATTGCGCAGCCATCAGCCGGTCAAAGAAACCATGAATCCCACTAAATTAGGCCTAAACCTTTGAACAAGTCATTGGTTCAGCTATCCTGATAAGGGCATAAAGCAGACATGTCAAACACAAGGCCCGGGGGCCGGATGCGGCCCGCGAAGTGGTTTCATGTGGCCCGCGAAGCCATCCTGGAAACAGTGAGGGAACGGCTCCCATTGCCTTGGCCCTGGCCCAGGCCAGCCGGGAGCCAATGTACAATTTTGTGGTGGCCATCTATGCTGAAACACATTCAGTCTTAGCTCCACAAGGCCGTCTAGAAACAGTGAAGAACCAGCCCCTGCCGTGTCGACCCCGACCCCTGGGTGCATGCTGGGGAGGTGTCACCCTTTGTGAGGAATGAAAAAATGGACCATGCCTTGGCGCTTGGCCCGGTCCCACCCCCTTCTGCCAGAGACCCTCAGATCTGTCCCACTCCTGCCCAGGCCCCCACGGGCACCCTTGACGTGAACGATGTAGAGATGGCCATGCCCACCCCAGTAGGCCACACCCACTCCATCCACGCCCACCCAGTAGGACACACCCACCCTGGCCACACACACCCTCGAGGGTAACCGCAATGCTGATGCGGCCCTCAGTGAAATTAAGTTTGACACCCCTGGCATAAAGGATATAGGATAAAGGATCCATGAGAAATAGATTTTCTTGCCTTTTTAAAGAATACTGAATAACACATTTATGGACAGAACAAATGGAAGGCTATGCCATCCTTGTCTAATCAATAGGACTTGCATAAATAACAAAAAGGAGCATTTATGGATTACAGCTGCATCTCCTGTGTGCTCTGGCAACACACAGCACAACGTGACTTTGAGCCAAGAAATTGCTGGCAGAGATGCCTTCCAGAAGGGACCCGTGCCAGTCCCCTACAAAGAGACAATTTTGATGATGTTTTGATGCTGGCCCACAGGCCACCGAGATTATATTTGTGTTACTTTGTTCAGACTGTGCAATGAAAATATTTTTTCCTCCTAATCTTCAGAAAACCTACGTAGATTCAACCCTGACGGTCATTTCATTCTGAAAACAGCTCTCCCCTCTGCTCCCCTTTTCCAAATTAGTGGAGTCACTTAATGCTGCATAAAAGGACTGAGTTGGTCCCTTTTTTTTTTGCTTACTCTAAAAAACTTCCCCCCCCTCTCTTCTCAATCGCATTGAAAACGTCCGCTAATTTGTGTTCTTGCCTTCAACTAAATCTGCAATGGTGGTAAATTTGATAGACTCCTCAAAACGTGACTAATTCTTTCTCCCTGATAAGAGTGAATTTTGAGAACATGGAAAACACTCATATTTACTAATGAAAAGCCTTAAAAGTATCTCTTACTGAGACTTTTGGTCAAGACTTCTGACTGAAAGTTACTGATTAAGGCTATAAAATATGCGCAACACAAGAAACTTAAGCCTCGGTTGAATCTTTCCAAGAATAAAGGGATAGAAGAATTCATGCTGAAAGCCAGCTTTAAATCAACTGAGCCCAAAAATTCAAAATGTTCCCACTTGAACAGAATGAAAAGTCACAGAATTCCATATCAATAAAATTAGTTGGGATACTCTGCTAACCAACTCTTGGGAGAGAATGTGAAATCCTGAATTTCTTCTATCTGCATTGTCAACTTTGGATCACGCTTGGGATCCTATGCTCAGCGTGCCTGGTCTCCTCCCATATATTTCTCTAAGGTATAAAATATATAGTCCTTTTTTTGGGTCACATACAGGTAGTCCTCGATTTACGACCACAATTGAGCTCAAAATTCCTAATTTTTTTTTTGTAAATTTTTTATTTTTTCCATACAATTCGATAGTACTTCTTCAACAACATGTTGTCTGAGTGTATCATTCTCTAATACAAATTTAATTCCTAACCCTTTATTCTTTTCTCCAGCCATTGATAAAACGAGTCCCAAGTCTGACAGTATTCTGTTGCTTCTTTTTCTTTCAACCCCATAGCAAGTCTGTCCATTTCTGCCCATTCTAATATTTTTTTAACTATTTCTTCCTCTGATGGTAATTCTTCCTTTTTCCAATATTGTGGCAAATAGGATCTTTTTGCCGCTGTTTATCCCATGTAAAATCAAATATGTACTTTGTTTATCCATCTTTTATGGCATAATACCTAATAAAATAAAATTTCTACTGTTAAGTGAGACCTTGGTTAAAGTGAGCTTTGCCCCATTTGACAATTTTTCTTGCCAACGTTGTTAAGCGAATCACTGCGGTTGATCGGTTGCTAAGTGAATCGGGCTTGCCCCATTGACTTTGCTTGTCCGAAGGTCGCAAAAGGGGATCAGGTGACCCCGGGAGACACTGCAACCGTCATAAATATGAACCAGTTGCCAAGCATCTGAATTTTGATCACGTGGCCCCGGGGGAGGCCGCAAAGGCGGTTGAAAAACGGCCGTAAGTCGCTTTTTTCATTGCTGTTGTAACTTTGAACGGTCACTAAATGAACACTTGTAAGTCGAGGACCACCTATATTCAGATTTCACTAGCACAAAGGTAGGCAACCTTGGCTCTTTTATGACTCGTGGACTTCAACTCCCAGAATCCCTGAGCCAGCCATGCTGAGGGGAAAGGGAGAGGTTTCCAAGCTGAGCCATGCTGGCTCAGGAATTCTGGGAGTTGAAGTCCACGAGTCATAAAATAATAATAATAAAGTTTGCCTACCCCTGCACTAGCAGGACCCGTAGGTAAGCTCAGCCATTCCTAAGAACCCACAGGTACTTCCCTTCTTCTCGTTTGCATGCAGGTGGAAAGGTGGCCCGAAACCGGATTTGTGAAGAAGCTTCAGAGGAAGGACAATACTTTCTACTATTACGATAAGGAAAGAGAATGCGAGGACAAAGAAGTCCATAACGTTAAAATGTATGGCTACTGATCTATGCCTCATCCTCCACTGTTTTTAGAAATG
This sequence comes from Protobothrops mucrosquamatus, assembly GCF_001527695.2. Taxonomy (NCBI): domain Eukaryota; kingdom Metazoa; phylum Chordata; class Lepidosauria; order Squamata; family Viperidae; genus Protobothrops; species Protobothrops mucrosquamatus. Next base: position 15,239 of record NW_015391055.1, read on the forward strand.
ATCTTACTTTATTTTTTGCCTGGAATAGAATGGAACCCATTAAAAGGTTTTTAAGACGTAACTTGGTCTGATTTTATATACGGCTCCACTCTGTGAAAAAAAAAAAAAAAAAATTAAAGATATTTTTTAACGAGCAAGGTAAAAAATAAATTGATTTTGAGATTCCTATTAGTTTGGGGGGGGGGCATTCCGAAGGCCGTGACGGTATATCTGTTTATCTGGAGATGAACTTAGTGGACTTCTTCAGGTATGTGCACCGTGCTATTGTCTTGGCTTGGCCTACTTCATATATTTTAATGTATTTTCAGTGAAATGTGGTTATAACTTTCTCCCTGGCTCTCCAATGCCATTTACTTCGGTTTCAGTAGGTGAATTTTGTAAGAAAGCTTTAGCCACAACCAAGGCTTTAATGCTTTAAAACAGGGGTAGTCAACCTTGGCTCTTTTATGACTCGTGGACTTCAACTCCCAGAATTCCTGAGCCAGCTTAGCTGGCTCAGGAATTCTGGGAGTTGAAGTCCATGAGTCATAAAAGAGCCAAGGTTGCCTACCCCTGCTTTAAAAGGAAAAAGGATGAAATTGTGAGGTCCTTGGTGCTCTCTGAGTTGGTGGTTTTCTTACAGAATTTCCTGACCCAACTAGGGAACATCATCCGTGCTAGAAGGGAATGGAGTTTGAGGAGGAGGAACACTATGGGGTCCTTGGTGCTGTCTGAGATTGGTTGTTTTCTTGCAGACATTTCATAACCCAACTAGGTAACATCATCAGTGCGCAGTTCAAAGAGCACCAAAGCCCCTACAGGAGAAGCATCTACTACTCTGCAGCAAATGGGGCCAGATGTGTTTGTGGGGGCTGGGTATACCTAGGAAGTCTTTAATGCACAATTCATTTCTATATGATAAAAGGTGCTTTCCTGAAAATATATTACGTGTATTGTATGTTGCTACTCTGAGGCGGAACCTTTATTATTGTTTATCTTGAAGGACAATAGTTCCCTTTATGAGATTTAAGCTACAATGTGAGCTTTGTTGATACGTCCTACCTAAATGGGCGGTGCATACCTTCCTTCAGCAGTTTACATAGAAAGGAAATACGAGGCCTGCTCTGAATTAACAACGGAAAGTCCCGGATAATTAATTTGCCGGCATCGGGCGTTTGAATTTCTTTAGCTTTCCCCCCAGCATGGCAATAACAACAGGCAAAAGTTGACTTTTCCATTGTCCTCCCAATCCTCCCTGGCTGTTCCTATCTGAAAGCAGAAGATGCCTGAAAGACCCGTCTGTCATTTAGCAGAGACCGAGAACAAAGTACAAGCGGGCAGGAGATCTTTGGATCAGGGCGCTAGGCCATTTCGGTAGCCAGGCCTGGCATTCCTCACGTTCCTTATCTGCGGAGTCCTCAACCTTGGCAACTTTAAAACTTGTGGACTTCAACTCCCAGAATCCCTCAGCCAGCAAAGCTAGGCCATTTTGGTAGTCAGGTCTGGCATTCCTCACGTTCCTTATCCGCGGGGTCCTCAACTGTGGCAACTTGTGGACTTCAACTCCCAGAATTCCTCAGCCAGCAAAGCTAGGCCATTTTGGTGGCCAGGTCTGGCATTCCTCACATTCCTTATCAGGGGGCCCTCAACCGTGGCAACTTGTGGACTTCAACTCCCAGAATTCCTCAGCCAGCAAAGCTAGGTCATTTTAGTAGCCAGGTCTGGCATTCCTCACGTTCCTTATCTGCGGGGTCCTCAACCTTGGCAACTTTAAGACTTGTGGACTTCAACTCCCAGAATTCCTCAGCCAGCAAAGCTAGGCCATTTTGGTTGCCAAGTCTGGCATTCCTCACGTTCCTTATCCGCGGGGTCCTCAAGCTTGGCAACTTTAAGACTTGTGGACTTCAACTCCCAGAATTCCTCAGCCAGCTTTGCTGGCTGAGGAATTCTGGGAGTTGAAGTCCACAAGTCTTAAAGTTGCCAAGCTTGAGGACCCCTGCCTTATCGTACTCTTAATATAACAAGCTTCCTTAAGCTCTACTTTCATCCAGATCTGCTACCAAGTTCCAGGAGAAAGGTCCATACAGTCTGCCTGAAGGATGCCACTCAGGGAGAGCGTTTGCCTCCATGCAGCTGTAGTACCCAATAAATCAAATATTTGCTAAAGCTGAGAGTGACCTCTTTAACAGCAGGAGTTGGGCAGGAAATGCATCTCCCTCAGCCATAAGCCGATTAAAAAGTACAAAACACATGTAACATCAGATTCCACATTAATATAAAACAGCACAGCGAAATTTAAAGTGTTTGGAGGTCCCTGGGGCAACCCTGTGTTGTCCTGGAGGGACAAAAGAAGACAGACGGGCGCGTAGCTTTTATGGGAACGGAGAGCAGGCAGAGAGATCCTTTGGCCTTCTCATAATTTAAAGCTAGCTTGCTTCCTTTCTGCAGGATACGTGCTTGTTGGATGTATCAAATTTCACTGCTGAACACAAGAAGGGTCTAATGATGAGATGTGGGAGAAATAAGAATACAAAAACTCACTTGCCTGCTTATATAATGAGGTTTTGTTAGCTCTGAACCATCCGGGTTCGTTGCTGGATCGTTACCAAAAGAACAATCGAGTTCTTTGAAGGAATATTCTGTCTCTACAGATTCTGTCTGTAACGATTCCTTTTTTTTATATAAAGTTTTGATAAGAGTTTTACAAATCACGTAAAAACTAAGGGGCTAATAAAGGGCAGAAACAGTAGAGAGAGAGAGAAAAAAAAAGTAACGCACGGAGAACAAAGAATTCAAAAGAAAAATGAGGAAGCAGCATCTTTTTGATGGAGGAACAAGATTGGAAAGATAAAATCTTTTCAGGGAAGGCCCATAGCTTAGTGGCAGAGTTTATTTTTATTTTTATTGCAAAAGATTCAAGCTAGTCCCTGAATTCTCCAGCCAAACAATTTCAGCTGGCAGAACTGAGGAAGGCCAGTATCCACTGCAGTCCATTAAGGCAGACCTTGATGGATTAAGGCTGGAACACAGCGTGAAATGACCCGCAAACTCCATGATTCTTTAAAACGTATTTTGAAACCACATTATTCAATGTGTACTGCACTGTAGATTTCTTTAGTACGCCCTTACGACAGCGCAGTACCAGGAAATCAATCTAATCTAAACAATACTAGCCGGTATCGTAATGAAATGCAGGTAGTCCTCGCCTTAACGACCAGATTTGAGCCCAACATTTTTTGTTGCTGAATGAAACATTAGTTCAGCGAGTTTTGGCCCTGTTTTAACTAACTTCCTTGCCACAGTTATTAAGTGAATCGCCGCATTTGTTAAGTTAGTAACCCGGTCGTTAAGTGAGTCTGGCTTCCCCCATTGACTTTGCTTGTCAGAAGGTCGCAAAAGGGGATCACGTGATCCCCCCCCCGGGACACTGCGACCGTCATAAATGTGAATCAGTGGCCAAGCTTCTGAATTTTGATTACATGACCGTGGGGATGCTGCAAAGGTCGTAAGTGTGAAAAATGGTCATAAATCACTTTTTTTTCAGTGCCGTTGCAACTTCGAACAGTCACTAAATGATCTGTCGTAAGCTGAGGACTGCCTGTAATACAGTAAGACAGTTCCTAATTTAATACCATAGTCAATATAAACAATTTTCGATGCAAATTTGGGACAATTACAGCAAATAAGATTCTATATGACCAGTTTTATCCTATTTGGGGCTCATCGCATGTATGTAGCTAGGAATCTTTCCGTGGTGTTCAAAGGTTCCCTGTATTCAAATTGAATTTATTAACTTATGGGCTTTTTGCACTGACCCCTCCTGCCAATCTGAAGCATGGAATTTCAGCTTTAATCCAAAGGTGGCTTATCAGGAGGCAACTGGATATTTTTTTTTTTCTTTGAAGACGTTTCGCTTCTCATCCAAGAAGCTTTTTCAGTTCTTTTTTTTTCCTTTTTTATTTTTTATTAAAAGTTTTATAAAAGTTTTACAATATAATTGCCCCCCTCTCCAATACCCTCCCTCTCCCTCCCCCCCACTTCCCAGAGCTAATCACAGGGTTAACAATAGAATAATCATATTCTAACTAACATTAATCAATTATTAGAATAACAAATCTGTAAATCCTTTAACTCTCCTTTTAACATAAAATATATTAAGATTAAACACAATAATAATATCATATTATTAAAAATAAGGATAAATAAACTGTATCACAACAATAATACTCTAAAATTCACTCAAAAACCAAATGGAACTTTTTGGTCCCATATTTCTTCTCAATATAATCTATCCATCTTCTCCAAACCGAAATATATCTTTCTTGTGAATAATCCTTCACATAAGTGGAAATCTTGGCCATTTCTGCTAAATTTGAGACTTTAAGTGACCATTCTTCTATAGTGGGCAGACGTTCCGTTTTCCAATATTGAGCTACTAGTAATCTTGCAGCCGTTATAAGATTCCTTCCTTTAACATCTAAATCTTCCATAATACCTAACAAAAATATCTGCGGTGTAAACTTTATCTTTTTCTTAAAAACATTTTGAATATTCCACCAAATTTTTATCCAAAATGCTTTTATTTCCCTACATGTCCACCAAATATGAAAATAAGTTGCATCTAAATTTCCACATCTCCAACACTTAGACTTGGACGGTGGGGTTCTCGGATGAGAAGCGAAACGTCTTCAAAGAAAAACAAAAAAACCCCAGAAAGTCCAGTTGCCTCCTGAAAAAAAAAAACCCCTTTGGGGCAACCATGACCTGGATGACTGAGAATCAACCATATTGTGAAGTTCGCAGATGATACAACAGTAGCGGGCCTTATTCAGGATGACAAGGTGGAAGCTTACCGCAAGGAGGTTGAGGGGTTGGTGAACTGGTTTAAGGCAAACAGCCTAGTTTTAAATACCGGAAAAACCAAAGAGATCATTGTCGATTTCAGAAAAGGTGGACACAGCCACACTCCTCTGTGCATTAATGATTCACCTGTGGAGATGGTTACCAGCATCAAAATCCTGGGTGTGCAGCTAACAAGTAGGCTGGCTTGGTCGCTCAACAGTGACAAACTGGTGAAGCAGGCACAGCAGCGCCTGCATTTTCTGCGTCGCATGACAAAAACACATCTTCCTTCCCCTGTCCTGACCACTTTCTACAGGGGGACGATCGGGAGCATCCTGTCATACAGCATCACAATCTGGTTTGGAGGCATCACTGCTTCAGACAGGAAGGCGGTGCAGAGAGTGGTGAGGATGGCCAAAAGATCATTGGCAGTTCCCTCTCTCCCATCCAGGACATAGCACAGAAGCGTTGCTTGAGCAGGGTCCATAAGATTATCTGGGACACTACACACCCTCTTCACGACCTGTTTTCCTTGTTACCTTCTGGGAGGAGGGGGCTCCGTGGCATCCGTAGCAGAACATCCAGATTTAGCCATAGTTTCATTCCATACAGCATTAACCTTGTGAACTCTCAAGCTTCCTCCTTCCGTTATATATTCAAGATGGACAGTATTTAATATTTATTTGCTATGTATATGTAGGGGTGTGGGTCTATACATTATGTTGTTCATAGTATGTTTAGGTGTGTGTCATGTATGTGTTTCACTTTGAGAGCGGGCAGCTAAATTTCATTTTTGAGGTGTGCCATTGGGCCCACAGTAAAACAAAAATGTCAATAAAACTTATCTTATCTTACCTCTTATCTCCATGGACATTTCTTGCAGAAGATTTTGCAATTCCAAATGAGTTTCGTACCCCTGCCCAGAAGGGGCAGCCTGGATGTCACGGGCGCTGCTGCCACACAGATCATTCCCCTACCAGCAAAGCCTATCGCCTCCCCTTCACTTGGGGCCAGGGGTTCTTAACCTACCCCCCCCCCACACACACACACTTTTCCTCGGTTCACATTCTCCTTATCTGGGAACAGCAAATCTCCAACCGAAACAGTGGATATGTTTGCCTCCCCACCTAGTTTTTTCCTGGGATGAAAGGACTTTTAAACTTTGCTTTTCCATCCCACTCAGGCTGGTATAGATAGTCCTTGACTGACCACAATTAAGTCCAGAATTATTCTCCTAAATCGTGCTGTCGTTAAGCGGATCACCACGTGAGGGTGCCTGGTTTTACGACTTTTTTTTTTTTGCTTATTGTTAGTTGCGAAGTCGTGTCCGACCCATTGCGACCCCATGGACAACGTTCCTCCAGGCCTTCCTGTCCTCTACCATCTTCTGGAGTCCCTTTAAGCTCACGCCTACTGCTTCAGTGACTCCATCCAGCCACCTCATTCTCTGTCGTCCTCTTCTTCTATTGACCTCAATCTTTCCCAGCATCAGGCTCTCCTCCAGGGAGTCCTTCCTTCTCATTAGGTGGCCAAAGTACTTGAGTTTCAACTTCAGGATCTGGCCTTCTAAAGAGCAGTCAGGGTTGATCTCCTCCAGGACTGACCGGTTTGATCGCCTTGCAGTCCAGGGGACTCGCAGGAGTCTTCTCCAGCACCATAGTTCAAAGGCCTCAATTCTTTGGCGCCCAGCCTTTCTTATGGTCCAACTTTCACAGCCATACATTGCAACTGGGAAAACCATGGCCTTGACTATACACACTTTTGTTGGCAGGGTGATGTCTCTTTTTAGTATGCTGTCTAGATTTGCCATAGCTTTCCTCCCCAGGAGCAAGCATCTTTTAATTTCTTGGCTGCAGTCCCCATCTGCGGTGATCTTGGAGCCCAGGAAGATAAAACCTGTCACTACCTCCATTTCTTCCCCATCTATTTGCCAGGAATTGAGAGGGCTAACGGTCATTAAACACGGTCTTTATATGTCTCAGTTGTTAAGGGAGCCCATTGTAATCAATGGGTGTTTGGATTGGAAACCAGACCAGTTTAAACAGCATAAATTGCAGCCACAATGGTTGTTTTAAATGCAGACCCAATCCCGTGCAATGCAATTCCATGACTACATTGTGTGTGTTGGGGTGTGTGTTTGTCAACCATTGGAACCTTGAAAGTGGGTCGTAAGTAACTCTGGGGGTCCACTGTAGCCCTCAACAGTCATTCAGTGAAGGTTGCAAGTTGCTAAGTTGCCAGGTTGGGAAAAGGCTAGCCTAGACGATGAAAGTTACCATCAAAAGGGCCGAGACGAGACATACTTGCTTTTCAAATCTTTTTTAACTGTCATGGCTCCTGCTGTGGAATCATCACAACCTGAAGTTCTATCCTGAAGATGTGGCTTTTCCAGTGAGTGATATTCTTCCGGCGCTCTGGAAACTACGGGTCCTCCTGGATCTTTCAGGGAAAAAAAAAGGAAAACGAGGGCAACTGCCGGTAGAAGGTCTCAAAAACAAGGTATGATTAAACAAGGTATGGTTGGTTCTTGTAGAACTATTCAAAATGTAAACTCAAGAGCGTTCTTGAAAATTTGGTTGTTCGTCACTAGACTTGAGGTCTCCGTAGAGCTGGCAGGTTTTGCCACGAGCGTCTTGTCAGTAAATAAAAATAAAATCTTGAGCAAGCTGGCATTAAGAGATCAAGGCTCCATCTTCAGATGTTTGCCTTGACTTAGTTTAACAAAGGTGGGCTTTGATTTGAACCAGAAGGATTTAATATTTCTTTTAAATAATAGTTTGGGCTTACGTATGGTTGGCTTCATATGTGGATTTTAAATTGCTTCTCATGTGTAAGTTAAAATATCCATATGTTTACAAAACTCATTCAACTAATGTTCCCCCAACTGGATTTCTCTAGATCAGCATCAGATACAACAAAATGGTGGTCACCTCTTAAAACATGATTTAAAATTATGATGAGGATTAGTGGGAAATACAGCATTTGGGCTTTGCAGTAGTCCTCTGTGACTATGAGTGATAGAGACCTTTTTTTACAAAAAAACCCCATCAATTTCATAGCCACCATAAATTCTCCCAAAAAGGAACATTTCAGATGAAAAAATGAGAAGCAAAAACAGTCTTCGTTTCTTGTTACTTCATCCCAAAGAATCCTGGAAATGATGACTGGGAGAAGAATTTGAATGGGTTTCCTTAGAAAATGCATAAAACTACAGTTTAGAGTTCCATGACAGTTAAGCCATTTTAATCCATACAGAGCAAAATCCTCACAGCTTGTTCCAGAGTTAATAATGTTGAAATCAATGACGCTGTTCAAAAACTGCCACCGCAGACTCACTTGAGTTGCCTATTGTTTGTCTTTTAATCAATCAAGATTAAGAGGAAAAAGGAATAATGTGAAAACTATTTTATTTCATTTGTTGTTGTTAATTGCGAAGTCGTGTCCGATCCATCGCGATCCCATGGACAACGTTCCTCCAGGCCTTCCTGTCCTCTACCATCTTCTGGAGTCCAGTTAAGCTCACGCCTACTGCTTCAGGGACTCCATCCAGCCACCTCATTCTCTGTCATCCCCTTCTTCTCTTGCCCTCCATCTTTCCCAGCATTAGGCCCTTCTCCAGTGAGTCCTTCTTTCTCATTAGGTGGCCAAAGTACTTGAGTTTCAACTTCAGGATCTGACCTTCTAAAGAGCAGTCAGGGTTGATCTCCTCCAGGACTGACCGGTTGGATCGCCTTGCAGTCCAGGGGACTCGCAGGAGTCTTCTCCAGCACCATAGTTCAAAGTCCTCAATTCTTTGGCGCTCAGCCTTTCTTATGGTCCAACTTTCACATCCATACATTGCAACTGGAAAAACCATGGCCTTGACTATACGCACTTTTGTTTTCATTAATTTTTATTTCATTAATGTTGCTTATTTTGGATATGCCATTTTTTTCCTTCAAGGATTCAAACGCCTAAAGATGGTTTATGTATTTTCTGCTTTGGAAATTAACTCAGGTTGGGCTAACATAGAAAAGATTATTTGGAGATAATTATTTTGGGGTCCCCCCCCCTTTTTTTGTTTTACACATCACCTAAAGATTCTCCGACATTTTTGATGAGTATCTTGTTAGATGCAACAAATGGTAGAAAGGAAACTTTTCTGTAGATATAAATAGAATTATTTTGCAAAGATACTGTGGTAAGGATGTGGCTGCTTCTGCTTTCTGTTCTGTGCCTGTTATGTATGTATATGAAATTACGACTAGCCCAAAAGCTCGGAAGACAACCGGTGACCAACCCAGATTGGATTCTATCAAAAACAGAACTATGGTGCTGGAGAAGACTCCTGCGAGTCCCCTGGACTTCAAGGCGATCCAACCGGTCAGTCCTAGAGGAGATCAACCCTGACTGCTCTTTAGAAGGCCAGATCCTGAAGTTGAAACTCAAGTCCTTTGGCCACCTAACGAGAAAGGACTCACTGGAGAAGAGCCTAATGCTGGGAAAGATTGAGGGCAAGAGAAGAAAGGGACAACAGAGAATGAGGTGGCTGGATGGAGTCACTGAAGCAGTAGGCGTGAGCTTAAATGGACTCCAGAAGATGGTAGAGGACAGGAAGGCCTGGAGGAACGTTGTCCATGGGGTCGCGATGGGTCGGACACGACTTCGCAACTAACAAGAACAATTGACACAAAAGAGTTATCTCCCTTAAGTTTCTGCATCCAGGAGGGAAGGAGGCATAGAAAGAAGAAATTGCAGTATTTTTGGCTGCTGCCCCATTGCCCCCCATCCCCACCCCCTTGCTGGCTTCTCTGCCATAACAATAACCAGGTTTGGAAAAGTTACCCTCAGATCCTCTCTCTCCCCCACATTCCATTGGATTGGAAAGAAATCTACTAAGATCCGTAAGATTATCTGGGACACTACACACCTCTTCACGACCTGTTTTCCTTGTTACCTTCTGGGAGGGGGGGGGGCTCCGTGGTATCCGAAGCAGAACATCCAGATTCATCCATAGTTTCATTCCATACAGCATTAACCTTGTGAACTCTCAAGCTTCCTCCTTCCGTTATATATTCAAGATGGACAGTAGTATTTAATATTTATTTGTTATGTCTATGTAGGGGTGTGGGTCTATACATACATTGTACATAATATGTTTAGGTGTGTTTCATGTATGTGTTTCACTTTGAGAGCGGGCAACTAAATTTCATTTTTGATGTGTGCCATTGTGCCCACAGTATAAAAATGACAATAAAGATTATCTTATCTTATCTTATCTTAAAAAAGGATGTCAATAATTCAAATACTTTTATTGTTACGTGGAAACCCGCTTCTAGGCTTTGTGCTCGAGGTGGCAAAAAGCAAAATTTTGATTTTGGGTTTTACCAATGAGATAGACTTGATGTTATCGAAATGACTAGTTTATATTATTTTGTAAAAGTAAAAAGTTGAGGTTTGATTTTGATATTCTACTTTACTGCCCCAAAGGAAGTCGGAAGTCAATGCCTTTTTTTTTTCATTTTTTCTCCCTTACTTCACTTCTTTACTCCCTTTCCTCCTTCCCTAAGTTTTCCGCTATTTACTTTTGTATTTTCATTGTATCGTACATTATAAACTAATAAAACTTTTGGAACAAAGAATTCCAGGGACGTCATACCGTGGACATTCCTATTATGAAATGATTTTATCATACCGTTTACGATCCAGTAAATCAGTGGTTTCCTTCTTTTCCAGAGTGCAAAAAAAACCCCACTTCTCGTAAACTGGTTTCTTTTTTCCTACCAAACTGGTTTTTTTTTTCCCCTGGCCAGATTAAAATATTTAATAATTACTTGATCTAATCTTGAGTGGTCCTCAAAGAGACTTTATGAAGTGCTGGTTAAACACGGGGAACTCTGCAGCTCTTTATTTGATTGATTTGAAAAAGCCGGAAAGCCTTTCATATTTTGATTTTTGCTTCCCGTCAGACAGCACATTTCTTTCTCCAGGTGCTCCATCAATCTGACACAAAGCTGTTTCCCCCATCAGATTTCAAAAGCATAACTTGGCTGAATAATGCTCTCCGTGCAAGGAAAAAAAAACACTTGGGAAAAATACAAAGACTTTCTCACAAACTATAGAAGTTGGATGGGAATAGAATTTGGGTCCTTAAACTCAATGAGTTCCAGGTTCAAGAACTTTTTAAATTGTGATATTTTTTTTTTGCTGCTAAAATGTGAGCTAAACCAGAAATTGTTCTATTGAGAGTGTTACGCAGAATGTAAAAGCACAGGACAAAAGTCACTGCTGTAAAAGGAAGAAATAAGGAAGAGCATTAAAGCAATTGAAAGGAGAATAAAACCTACAGGATATTTTTCAACATAACATCTTAATTTAAACCGTTCAAAAAATGTACGCCACTCTGCATTCACTGGGGTTAAGGCCGGTCAAGAAATAAATGAAGCCATTAAAAAAGGATATGTAACTTTAATCCTGCTGTTTTGTCTTAGGCTTACTTTTATCAGCACAATTCATCTTTAGCTTTTTAACACTGAACAAAACTTACTTATATCCCACCTTTATTATGATTTTTATAAATAACTCAAGATGGCAAACATCGGTACCTTATTCCTATTTTCAAAGTGCTCCCTTTTGAATGCCCCAGGCATTGAAAATCACAGGTTAAAAGTACTGAATGCCATTAGTTCATACTACTTTATAACACAATAACAGAGTTGGAAGGGACCTTGGAGGTCTTCTAGATCAGGGCTTTTCAACCAGTGGTACGGGTACCACCTGTGGTACATTGGCACCTGTCAGGTGGTACACGACCATCCTAAGAAAGTGGTAGTGGGGGAGGGGAATGAGCTGAACCGGTGGCAGCACCGCACAAGCCTGAGCGAGAGATGGCTGGAGCTGCAGGGCTGTCAGGGCTCAGAGGAAGCGCCAGGATCAGCGCCAGGCTCCAGCTGGAGATCGGCCCTGATCCTGGCGCTTCTGCTGAGCCCAGAAGAAGCGCCGATCAGCTGGAATGTTGCAGCCTCTCCAGGGTCTTGTGATTTACATTCAGATGCTTGGCAACTGATTCATATTTATGACGGTCACAGTGTCCCAGGGTCATGTGAAGTGACCAAAACCTGCCGCAACCACTCAGCAGACGGGGGGGGAATAAAAAACAAACACCCCGCACCCCATCCCCGCTGCCAATCCTCAACAGAAATGCTCACAACAATGAAAACCTCGGACAGGAGGAAGAGCGCCGCCGGGTGGGCAGGCAGGCATCTTGCTCGGCTGTGGCTTGGGGGGCACTTTTTCAGTGTCATTGTAACTTCAAACAGTCACTAAATGAACTGTTGTAAGTCAAGAACTACCTGTACTTTATCACTTTTTTCCCCTTTTTTTTTTTTGGTCATCAAGTTTTTGACACCTTGCTAGGCGATTGGTGGTACTTGGATGTTGCCATATCCTAAAAGTGGTACAATGGGTGAAAAGGTTGAAAAGCCCTGTTCTAGTCCAACCCTCTGCTCAAGCAGGAAACCCCCCGTGTACCATTTCAGACAATTGTTTTTTTGAAAACCTCCAGTGATGAAATACCCACAACTCTGGAGGCAAGCAGTTCCACTGGTTAATTGTTCCCACCGTCAGGAAATTTCGCCTTAGTTTTTCTAGGTTTGCTTCTCTCCTTGATTAGTTCCCATCCATTGCTTCTTGTCCTGCCTTCTGGCGTTTTGGAAAATAAGTTGACCCCCCCCTCTTCTTTGTGGCAGCCCTTCAAATATTGGAGCAATGCTATCATGTCACCCCTAGTCCTTCTTTTCATTAAACTCGACATGCCCAATTCCTGCAATCATTCTTCATATGTTTTATCCTATATATCAGTGGTGGCGAACCTATGGCACGGGTGCCAGAGGCGGCACTCAGAGCCCTCTCTGTGGGCACACGCGCCGTCGCCCCAGTCCTAGGCCTTCAGCTGGGTTTTATAAAACCTTTTTGCTTTAGGCCTCCGCCGCCATGTGCAAAAAAAAAAAAGGTTCAATCAATCAGTCAATTTCAACTTCTCGCGGGGGAAAAAAAAGATCTTGCAAAGTTGGAATTGATTGATTGAACTTTTTAGTCCCGCCCAGTCTGTTACCACCGCAGCCACGCCCACCCAATGGGCCACACCCACCCGGCACCCGATGATGCATAAGTGGGTTTTGGGTTGCAGTTTGGGCACTCGGTCTCTAAAAGGTTTGCCATCACTGCTATATACAGTATACACTCCCGACAAAATAATACACAAACTCATTAGAAGTTCGCAGTGGGTGGTAAAGTATATAATTGCTGGGCATCTTAAGACAGGTGGCTCAGGCATCTTTTGAAATGTGCTCTGAGCTCAGACTGCTTGTCGTGGCAAAGCCGGTGTGTGAATTTTGGCAACGTTTTTGCTTTGCCTGTACAAAGCCTGACCAGCTTTCGGCCAGATGTCTCCGCCCTCATCTTGAAGTGCTCATTACCCAGCATTTGAGAAAGGACCGCCTTAATTCCTTTTACTCTGTGGGCAAAGATTACGGGCCTAGGCACCGCAGGAAGCAGCAGAAATGTTCGGAAAAAGATTTACACCAGATGCGACCTGCAAAAATCGAAATGAACTGCTCGATGTCATCTGGAGATAACAGAAAAAATAGTTACTCTTGGCTGCCACTCAGTACAGATAGTCCTCGACTTACGAACACAACGGAGCCCAACATTTCTGTTGCTCAGTGAAAACATTTGTTAAGTGAATTTTGCTCCATTTTACGACCTTTCTTGCCACAGTTGTTAAGGGAATCCCTGCAGTTGTTAAATTAGTAGCAGGGCTGTTAAGCGAATCCGGCTTGGCAGAAGTTCGCAAAAAGGAATCACATGACACCGGGACGCTGTGACCGTCGTGAATACGAGTTGTCAACCATCCAAATTTTGATCATGTGACCGTGGGGGAGTGCTGTGAAGGTCGTAAGTGTGAAAAACAGTCATAAGCCACTTTTTTTCAGTGCCGTTGTAACTTTGAACGGTCACTAAATCAACTGTTGTAAGTCGAGGACTAGCTGTATTGAACTTTTGGTGAAGAGGAATGGGGTCTAGAGAACATCTGAACCTTGCAAGGACCATTTTGAAGATTCTTTGAACTTCTAGCAAAGGAATTTCAAGTTTGCACTGAAGTCCAAACAAGACTTTTTCTACTGTTCTCATCAGGGTCCAGTCCAAGCCGGGAATAAACAACATGGCGACTGCTTTAGAAAGAAGGTTGTAGTTTATTGAAAAGGAGAGCCAGGCAGAAAGATGGCTCTGGAAAAAAAGAGAGAGCACATGTAGTAGGGTGTGGGTTTTTATACCTTCTTGGGCTTTTGTTTGGAGTTGTTCCTGTGTCATGAACTTTGACCTGAGTCTGAGTGTGCCTTTCTGGTATTCTGATGGTGGTGGGTTAATTATATTATGTCCTGCCTTAGAGTTTGGGTGGGGTATGTAGATTTTAAGGGTCTTTGTCTTCCTGATCTCTTCACCTTCTAGCTGGAGGGCTCCAACCTTCCTGAATGGATTATTACATCTGCATTTCTAAAAGCTGGCATTTCTAAAAGTTGTCTGACTGGGTGTGGGTGCGTGTGGGGAGAAATTTCTGCCTTTTTAAAGATCTTCTCCATTATTCCTTTGGGGAAATATATGCTGCCTTTTTAATATTCCCTAAAATATTTCTTTCTCTGGATTGTTCCCACACTACTCTGAGCAGCATTTTCCCAACGGTTCCAATCCTAGCTATTTCAGGTTAAGCTTAAGGAAGCTAACCTTAAANATCCTAAAAGTGGTACAATGGGTGAAAAGGTTGAAAAGCCCTGTTCTAGTCCAACCCTCTGCTCAAGCAGGAAACCCCCCGTGTACCATTTCAGACAATTGTTTTTTTGAAAACCTCCAGTGATGAAATACCCACAACTCTGGAGGCAAGCAGTTCCACTGGTTAATTGTTCCCACCGTCAGGAAATTTCGCCTTAGTTCTTCTAGGTTTGCTTCTCTCCTTGATTAGTTTCCATCCATTGCTTCTTGTCCTGCCTTCTGGCGTTTTGGAAAATAAGTTGACCCCCTTCTTCTTTGTGGCAGCCCTTCAAATATTGGAGCAATGCTATCATGTCACCCCTAGTCCTTCTTTGCATTAAACTCGACATGCCCAATTCCTGCAATCATTCTTCATATGTTTTATCCTATATATCAGTGGTGGCGAACCTATGGCACGGGTGCCAGAGGCGGCACTCAGAGCCTTCTCTGTGGGCACACGCGCCGTCGCCCCAGTCCTAGGCCTTCAGCTGGGTTTTATAAAACCTTTTCGCTTTAGGCCTCCGCCGCCATGTGCAAAAAAAAAAAGGTTCAATCAATCAGTCAATTTCAACTTCTCGCGGGGGAAAAAAAAGATCTTGCAAAGTTGGAATTGATTGATTGAACTTTTTAGTCCCGCCCAGTCTGTTACCACCGCAGCCACGCCCCCCCAATGGGCCACACCCACCCGGCACCCGATGATGCATAAGTGGGTTTTGGGTTGCAGTTTGGGCACTCGGTCTCTAAAAGGTTCGCCATCACTGCTATATACAGTATACACTCCCGACAAAATAATACACAAACTCATTAGAAGTTCGCAGTGGGTGGTAAAGTATATAATTGCAGGGCATCTTAAGACAGGTGGCTCAGGCATCTTTTGAAATGTGCTCTGAGCTAAGACTGCTGCCTGCTTGTCGTGGCAAAGCCGGTGTGTGAATTTTGGCAACTTTTTTGCTTTGCCTGTACAAAGCCTGACCAGCTTTCGGCCAGATGTCTCCGCCCTCATCTTGAAGTGCTCATTACCCAGCATTTGAGAAAGGACCGCCTTAATTCCTTTTACTCTGTGGGCAAAGATTACGGGCCTAGGCACCGCAGAATGCAGCAGAAATGTTCGGAAAAAGATTTACACCAGATGCGACCTGCAAAAATCGAAATGAACTGCTCGATGTCATCTGGAGATAACAGAAAAAATAGTTACTCTTGGCTGCCACTCAGTACAGATAGTCCTCGACTTACGAACACAACGGAGCTCAACATTTCTGTTGCTAAGTCAAAACATTTGTTAAGTGAATGTTGCTCCATTTTACGACCTTTCTTGCCACAGTTGTTAAGGGAATCCCTGCAGTTGTTAAATTAGTAGCAGGGCTGTTAAGCGAATCCGGCTTGGCAGAAGTTCGCAAAAAGGAATCACATGACACCGGGACGCTGTGACCGTCGTGAATACGAGTTGTCAACCATCCAAATTTTGATCATGTGACCGTGGGGGAGTGCTGTGAAGGTCGTAAGTGTGAAAAACAGTCATAAGTCACTTTTTTCAGTGCCGTTGTTACTTTGAACGGTCACTAAATCAACTGTTGTAAGTCGAGGACTAGCTGTATTGAACTTTTGGTGAAGAGGAATGGGGTCTAGAGAACATCTGAACCTTGCAAGGACCATTTTGAAGATTCTTTGAACTTCTAGCAAGGGAATTTCAAGTTTGCACTGAAGTCCAAACAAGACTTTTTCTACTGTTCTCATCAGGGTCCAGTCCAAGCCGGGAATAAACAACATGGCAACTGCTTTAGAAAGAAGGTTGTAGTTAATTGAAAAGGAGAGCCAGGGAGAAAGATGGCTCTGGAAAAAAAGAGAGAGCACATGTAGTAGGGTGTGGGTTTTTATACCTTCTTGGGCTTTTGTTTGGAGTTCTTCCTGTGACATGAACTTTGACCTGAGTCTGAGTGTGCCTTTCTGGTATTCGGATGGTGGTGGGTTAATCTTATTATGTCCTGCCTTAGAATTTGGGTGGGGTATGTAGATTTTAAGGGTCTTTGTCTTCCTGATCTCTTCACCTTCTAGCTGGAGGGCTCCAACCTTCCTGAATGGATTATTACATCTGCATTTCTAAAAGCTGGCATTTCTAAAAGTTGTCTGACTGGGTGTGTGTGTGTGTGGGTGCGTGTGGGGAGAAATTTCTGCCTTTTTAAAGATCTTCTCCATTATTCCTTTGGGGAAATATATGCTGCCTTTTTAATATTCCCTAAAATATTTCTTTCTCTGGATTGTTCCCACACTACTCTGAGCAGCATTTTCCCAACGGTTCCAATCCTAGCTATTTCAGGTTAAGCTTAAGGAAGCTAACCTTAAA
>NW_015391056.1:0-16579 GCF_001527695.2 Protobothrops mucrosquamatus
AAACTGTGAATTTCTACAACTTCTGATTTTGGAACTATCTCTGTGAGTTACAGAAATTTTGTCAAATAGATTAGGCGAGCCGTATCTCTGAAGGAGACAGTGGCATTTCATTTCTTAAGATAATAGCAGAGTCCTGGCTGCCATAAGATTGATGGTGGGAAAAGGCTTTGAGTGATTTGTGCTGTCATGTGCCTTCGGGTTTTTTTTTTCCCCCTGGAAGTTTATTTGACATGGACAATGGGCATGAGTTAAAATGAACCGCCTATTGGTCATTGTAAGGAAGGCTGAAACACAGCCATAATCCTTTCCGTTCAGGTCCATGTAACATGACTAACTAGTGTGGATTACAATCTTTCTAAAGAACGCCACAAAAAGAGATATCGTCAACCACAGCAAAGGAATACATCTTACAAAACTAAGGGAGGTGTCACTCTTTAACAATATGACATAAGCCCAAGAACAAAAGCAAATAAAAAATGTGAACTTCGTTGTAATGAGCCCCAAGCAAGCTTGCTTATTTAAATGTTAATTATATTAAAGGCTCTGCCAGAAAAAAAAAATGCCTACCCTCAATCAATAAAATGTAATTATTGGGATCAGAAGGAGGGAGCCAAGACTGGCTTTTGACCCCAAGTTTCTTGATTCTCTCCCTTCCTGGATGTAAAGGACCTATCCATCTAGGTATCAGAGCTGCAAAAAAATTTTTTTCCCTTGCCAGTTGAAAAGTGTATAAAAATGTCAACAGATGAATCTATTTTTCTAGTCCTTTAATATATCACTACCTAAAAGATATATTTCACTTTAAATAATGCTTCGTTTCTGGAGCCAACCAGAAATGAATAATTTCTCTTAAGTAGATTCATTTATTCTTTTGGTTAAGGGAAAAAAGAGGGGGAGGGAATGGAAAGCATATTATTTCTCAGGCTACTTAGTCTTGATTGCTACTTTGCACTGTCCTATCTCAGCATACCCCCCCCCCCTCTCTCTGTCTCTGTCTCTGTCTCTTTTGCTTTGTTTTTAGGTAGCAGAAAGTCATGCCAAGTGAACTTTTGCAGACTTCAGGTTTTGCTGACGCAGGAGAAGACCTCCTACTTCCATTCCTTGGCTCTCAGCTTTCATTCCGTACCTGCGAGATGCTATTCTACGTAGACTTAGAAATGTCAGGCATGCCACTTTGGCTTAATGTCAAACCAAGTAGACTAGAATCTAGAGGTGAGGCTGTCGGAGGAAGCCGTACATCACCGGAGAAATGAAAGGTTTTTCAAGGTTAGGGAGAGCAGCTGGTTGGGTTTGAGGGGTTGTTTTAGGCTACAGTGGACTTGCAGGCTCAGTTCACACAACCCGCCAGAAGCTAAGTGGAAGAAAACCCAGTTGCTGGATCCATGCATTCTGCGGGTGCTTAAAGAAATAAAGCCTGTTATGGCTAAACATGGTTCACACAGCATCCTAAGAAAATGGCCGAACTCTCAGAACATCCTGAATGACAAATTAGCCAACTCCTCTGTTTTTGCAGTCTCTCAGCTTTCCCGAGTCACTTGCGTTTTTGTTGCTGTTAACCTGGGTTTAGGATGCGGCCTCAAACAGCGCTGACTTGCATAACGTTGAGCTAATTATCCCAGACATTTAACGGATCCCATGTTCTCTAAGCTGCTTCTCTGGTAGCGAACTGCTTCTTGCCATGTGTGTTCCTGGGATGAAGTCATAAAGGTTCCACAACATCAACTCCCGTTAAAGTATTACAAAACTGCACTTTTCTGTTACGTGTCAGTCCCTCTTGGCAGTGCACAGGAAGGGGGTCAGGAATAGAAAGGGCTAGGTATGACTCCAACCTGCTTAAGGTATCGATATCCCCTCCTTGGTTCACCACTGATTCTTAATTGTATTTTCCTCCTAAAGAGTATAAGCAAGGAAGTGGGTGGAGATGGATGTGTCAGTCTCTTTTAGGTTGCTGGGGAGACTGAAATCCTGGCTGCCCCAGGGCTGATGGAATCATCTGAGATTGTGTATGACTGGCACACACAGCTGGGGTGAATCAACTGGGAGGAAGTCCATTTCTAGTCCAACAAAGCCACTTGCTCTGGGAAGGACGGATCACAGTAGCTATTCAACATCATCTCCCTTGAGCTTCAGACGATTTGATTAATGGTTAGGGCTTATGGGCAACACAATTCAGGAGGATCCAGCAAGCAGACAATTGTTACCTGTTGAGATGCACCAGTGGTCTTTTTTTTTTTTTATCAGAAAGGGTCTATCTAGTTCAGGGGTAGGCAACCTTGGCTCTTTTATGACTCGTGGACTTCAACTCCCAGAATTCCTGAGCCAGCCATGCTGAGGGGAAAGGGAGAGGTTTCCAAGGTGAGCCATGCTGGCTCAGGAATTCTGGGAGTTGAAGTCCCCGAGTCATAAAAGAGCCAAGGTTGCCAACCCCTGATCTAGTTCGATGAGTTGCTAATGGAAGGGCCATTTTTGAAGCCTTCCCCAACCAAGATGGGAAAAAACTTTTGCGTGAACTTTTGTGCGAAAGGGGAAAAGAAGCTCTCCAGGCTAATTGAATAAAACATAATATGCTGGCTATAAATTAAAGGCTGGGGAAAGGGAAGTGAGTGACAACCTCAGTGATCAACTCATGCCTTTAGGCTTCCAGGCCATTCTGTCATGGCCACCCTCTGCCCTAAGCTCTTCCATGAGCAGAGCGCTTCTACCTGCACGCCTTGATCACACCATGGGGATGGTGAGTTGCCTAGCTTTTTTCTTTCTTTCTTTCTTTCCCCATTATTTTTTCCCACCTCTAGGATATACGGCTCAAATCTCAATGCACTCTGCCAAATGCATCGGAGTGAAAAGATGTAGGAAATCAAGAGTTATGCCTTCCTTTTGCACATTAAGAGTCTCTCCGGCTGTTTTCTCCTCCCCTGTGCTTTTCAAAGCACTGACAGGGTTAGGCAGGTGTCAGCACCAAATGCTTCATGCTTTTCCCCCCCGCCTAACAGGCATGGAAGCTTTCTTACAGACCTGCAAGAAAGAGAGAAGCAGGCGGCATTGTGGTTTTGCAAAGTTGGGGATAAACTAGGTCACACGTTTTAGCAGTCCGTGGAGATTCACCGGGTTCTTATTAACGAGTGTGTGGCTATATCTCGATGAGTTTTTTGTTTTGCAGAATAATAATAATAATAACAACAACAACAACAACAACAACAACAACAATAATAATAACAATAATAATAATAATAAGTCATAGAAAATGATAAAATTAAACTGCTCTGGGACTTCAGAATTCAAACAGACAAGCACCTGCAACACAACACCCCAGACTTAACAATTGTCGATAAGAAAGACAAAAAAGTCTGGATAGTGGACGTGGCAGTGCCTGGAGACAGCAGAATAGACGAGAAAGAACTGGAGAAGATAACAAAATACAGAGACCTACAAATAGAAATAGAAAGACTATGGCAAAGGCAAGCAAAGGTAGTACCAATAATAATAGGCGCCTTGGGTGCAATCCCAAAACAACTGGAGCACCACTTGAACACCATTGGCATTGACAAATTCACTATTAGTCAATTGCAAAAGGCGGCCTTATTAGGAACTGCTTCCATCCTGTGACGATATCTGTAATACCATCAAACATCCACATCTGCCTATCCCAGGTCCTGGGTAAGGACTCGATAGGTAGACACAATGCCAAATCCAGTCTGAACATCTGGCTGACTGTGCGATGATCCATAATAATAATAATAATAATAATAATAATAATAATAATAATAATAATAATAATAATAATAATAATAATAATAATAATAATAATAATAATAATAATAATATAACAATAATAATAATAGTAAAGATGGAAGGGACCTTGGAGGTCATCTAGTCCAACCCCCTGCTCAGGCAGGAAACCCTACACCATTTCAGACAAATGGCTGTCCAGTCTCTTCTTAAAGACCTCCAGTGTTGGAGCATTCACCGCTTCTGGAGGCAGGTTGTTCCACTGGTTAATTGTTCTCACTGTCAGGAAGTTTCTCCTTAGTTCTAAGTTGTTTCTCTTCTTGATTAGTTTCCATCCGTTGCTTCTTGTCCTGCCTTCAGGCACCTTGGAGAATAGCTTGACTCCCTCTTCTTTGGGGCAGCCCCTGAGATATTGGAACACTGCTATCATGTCCCCCCTCGTCCTTCTCTTCGTTAAACTAGAAGTGTAGGGACATCTATATAAAATTTGATAAATAAATAAACAAATCTACAATGGGGGGAAGATGAAAAAAAACACATTTTTATGGCACTGTAATAGCAGTACAGAAGGCAATACAGAACTAGCATAAGGCGATGTTCTTAGGGAAATTGTCAGCCTCCAAAAGAAGGCAATCTTTTTAAAAAGGAGAAGTTGGGTTGATATAAATTATTTTCTTTTCTTTGCTTGCAAAAGCAGAGGGAGGAGAAGAAAAAAAAAAACCCTAGAAGGTGATGGCAAGATGCCAGTTTCTCTTCCTTCTGATTTGCTTCCAACTGGCAAGGCTTAGAAATTGTCAGAGCAATCCGACCTCACGTACGGATGGCGCTGCCAAATGCTTAACTAAAGCTATTTAACTTTTTTTTTAAAAAAAATAACAATAATCAGAGCCATTAAATTGCTGTAGTATAAAATTAAAGAACAGCTTGCTTTGTAGCTTAGTTCACCCTGAGTCAGAAATTTCTGAATCTGTCCATATTGCTTTCTTCCAAGTTTTTTTTTTCCAGTCTTCTTGGATGTGGGGTGGGGGGGGATGCGAGAATGTATTTGGGCAAGTTCTGACTTTAAAAATTGAATGAAAATTTTACTCATTTAGCACTGCCAAATTCAATATATATTCAACATAAAGAAGCCTGCCGTATCATTTCCTGCCATATTATTATTTGAGATAAGAAACTTGTCAGAAACAACAACAACAATAACAGGTGTTAACTGTAATTCAGAATGACAAACATGGTCATCTGTATAGGAATGGAAATACTGATTTTTTTTTAATGCACAAAGCACTCAATATTTTCTGCCTGCGTTGACATATCAATCAGCTTTTATTTCATCCAAAAGATAGGGAAAGATTGATTCCTTTTGCTCTGTCCCATGTACGAAGACACGTGCAAAGACTGGTAAACTGTTTTTAAGAAAAAGAAGAAAGAAAATGAAAGATTCTTTTTAATCTTGAAAGATGTGAATGGCTTGGCTCCTAAGTATCTTCAAGATTATCTCTTTTAATTTGGACTAAACAGTCTTATTTGTTCATCCTATGTGGTGATGTTTAAGATTTGTCACATATATGAAATAAGAGGAGTACAGGCACACAAAAATCTGGTCATGGAGAGGATGTGTAGCATTCCTCACAATACTTGGAATAGAATAGAATAGAGCTGGAAGGGATTTTGGAGGTCTTCTAGTCCAGACTTTTAAGTCTCTTCTTAAAAACCTCCAGTGATGGAGCACCCATGATTTCTGGAGGTAAGCTGTTCCACTGGTTAATTGTCCTCACTGTCAGGAAGTTTCTCCTTAATTCCAGGTTGCTTCTCTCCTTGATTAGTTTCCAACCATTGTTTCTCATCCTTCCGTCTGGTGCTCTGGTGAACAACCTGACCCCCTCTGCCTTGTGGCAGCCCCTTAGATACTGGAACACTGCTATCATGTCACCTCTGTTTCTTCTTTTCTTTAGACTAGCCAAACCCAAGTCCTGCAGCCATTCTTCATATGTATTAGTCTTTCAGGCCTTTGATCATTTTAGTTGCTCTTCTCTGAAATTTTTTCAAAGTCTCAACATATTTTTTATAGTACGGTGACCAAAATTGGTTACAATATTCCAGATGTAGTCTTACTAGGGTTTTATAAAGTGGTACTAATACTTTGCATGATCTTGATTCCATGCCTCTGTTTATACAACCCAGGATTGTATTAGCTTTTTTGGCTGCTGCTGCACACTGCTGGCTCATGGTCAACTGATCGTCCACTAGGACCCATACAAGAATGGTGATTCAGCTCTGGTAGAATAGTCTCTCCCTACCATCACCACCATCATTTTTAACAAGTTCCTATTTTAATTTCCTGCAAAAACTTTTCCTAGGGATTTTTAAAGGTTATCTCTCTGTTACTGAGACTAGGTTGATGCTGATAATTGTTACTGGCTGTTTTTACCCTTTCTAGAACTTGCTTTATTCTGTATACAACCAGGGAATGAATATTTTGATGGCAGTTGTATATCAATTGAGTGAAGGAATCAATAAATACCTACTCTCAAAATCTTAAGATGCCAAAGCAGCAATTAAATTCATTTTGTGGCCTTCAATGTCCCTCTTCCACCAATCACAAGTGATCGTAGGCTACCGAAACATTTTCCATCCCTGCACCAAATCACATTTTTTTTCAAAGAAACCACTCTAATTGTAATTGCAAGTTAGAAGGTCTTAAATTTACCAGGGATGTGTCAAGGAACACATTCCAGAATCTTAGCTTTCTCTAATCCCGTCATGAGCATCGATGTAAGCAATAATGACTCATGACATAAATGGTATCACTTCTCCCTTCCATCTCCCTTGGACGCCGATGAACCACAACAGGAGTAACACAACAAAAACAAACACACATCAAATTTCAGTATAACTTGTGTTCGAAGAATTTTAGAGAACAAATCTATACATTTCCATCTGTTACAAAAAAAGAAAAAACAGAAAAAGCCAAATTTTTAAAATTTGGAATTTGCTTTTAGCAGGGAAGGAGCAAATTTCATTTCCTTTTTGCTTTTCCAATTTGCTATTGTTTTGTTTTGCTTAGTATTGTTCAACAATACATGTCCTACAGATAAATGATGGAGAATAATTGGGAAAAAAATATTCAAAAATACCTTTGGGGAGGGACATTAAAAAGAGGTGGAAGCCTACGCAAAAACTCTTTAGAAAATACCCGTGTAGCTAGATTCTATTGTAAGTAAAGGGTTGGTAGGTCTCACCAGTTAAATTTGATAAAAGATGCTTTAAATGCAATAAAATGGTGACTTCTCATTCCTTTCTTTGTTAATAGACTGCCTAAATGGGAAGTAATTCTAGTGAATTAGGACTCCCACATGATTTACAACCTGTCTATCATGCTGCACAGTGATCAGTTCTCCTTTGATTAGACAGTAGGCATTCCTCAAGGCTCATCAGTTGCCCAACAGGTCATAGACAGGTGACAAGGAAACCAAATGGAGAAAAGGAATGAAGCATTTCACTTCCTTACAGTAGCACAAGATACTCAAGTTCTGCAATTAAATTGATGAGAAATTGTTTCCAAATCAAGGTGTCTTGGTGGGGATGGAAAGGGAAAGTGACTCTGTTCTATTGAAATTAGTAACTGTTTGACGGATTGTTGGAATCACAATGATCCCAAAGAGTTAAATTGAACCTACATTTTAAAAACAAGATTCTTTATAGACTACTTAGACCTGGCTTAAAGCAGAAATTGGCAATCTCAAGCCCCAGAGTTGCCTATCGCCCTCAGATTCTGTTCTTTTTAGAATCGGGAACTGTCAGACCCAAAGATCAAGAAAGACATCCTTTATCATCGCTCACCTATACACAGTGTCTTGCCAGACTAACTTGTATCATTAAAAATATACTCTAGGGAGAACTTCTAGGGAGTAAATGACTTGACTGTCTTCCTTCCAACTAAGCTATCTAAACTTCACCGTCTATTGGTCCTCTGGAATGCAACACTTCCCTCCTGGGAATCCAGACTACATTCTACCACAAGAACTTGCTTGAACCACAATAGGCAGAAATTAGTGGCTATTTATGAAATTAGGCCTTATTCAATTTGTATGCATTTCTAGTTAGAATAAGTTTTATCCTTCTTCAAAAGTGTGAAAAAAAATATACAGCAATCTTTCCCGTTTCTATTTACAGTACTTATATAGATGCCAACTGTCTTCCTGGAACTCTACATTGATATGCATACTCTAATACCTTTCCCTAAATAGATCAATCTCTACATTACAGAGAGTTCTTCTTTGTACCATCAGCTGGGAGAAAAAAACAAAACAAAATAAAATCTTCTATTCTTGCAGAATCACACTGCTTCAAACCAAAGATGATCAGTAATAAAATATTGGAAGTGAATTTTATTTGATTGTCTTGGAAGGTCTGACTGGACATATGATAAGAACAGCTATAATGAGCTGATTGTCCCAGGATTTGGTTGACTATATGTCAACAAATAAAACCATCCTAGTTCATACTTAGAAACTGATAATTTATTTTTTTTATCATGCTATCTATTATTCGTAATAGTACAGGAAGTAGAATACATGCATCTTCCAAATGAAGCCATGATCTTCTGCCTTTACAGAATCAATTACCATGTTGTTTCCTCTTCCTAGAGGAAGACAATTGAGAATAACCATGCACACCATGCTCCCTGTATAAATCCATCTTCGCTCACAGGTTAACTATGTGTTCATGGGTCAATCTCACTTATTCTAACCAGTATCTATGGGAGCAACATTTTTAAAGATTATAAATGTGTTGGGGTTGGATAGGACATATGATAAGATTAAGACAAAGATTAAGAACTCGGTTGGCAGGTTGATTGGTCAAGAGTTATTTTAACAAAGAAGGTTTAAGGTACCTCAGGTTGCATTATAGTGGAATTGGATGCTGACATTTCCAATAAATACCTGCAGTTGTGAGCTTCCTTCTTGGTGATCTAGCACTGTGTGATGTTCTAAGGGCTAAGAGTACTGTCCATCAGGGCAACTGCAATAGTTGGAGAACAGCAGGCAGAGCTGGAGGGAGGAGTAAAAGGTGTCATCAGTTTGGAGTCATTGCATTGCCACAAGAGATCCAACTCCAGCCTTCCCCTCCCATGAATTCTGTTGACCCTTATCTAATGCCAATTTAGCATTGACCATTGGTTGACTAGATTCTTATATACAGGTTGTAAAAATAATAAACTCTTCTGTGCTTTCACGCCAATGGCTGATCCTGATTATTTGCACCTGAAGTGAAGGATATGAAGAAACAGAAACCTTTGATCGGTCCAAGTTACACTTCAAAAGCTTATCATCCCCCACTTATGCTGACATGGAAGCATCTTTCGAATGCTTCCATAACTTTGTCTTCCAGCCTTTCCCAGACTCTTATTCTCCTGCTTTAATTGCTTTATGTCCTTTGCCTTGTCCTGTTATGTAGCAAGAATATTGCTTGTAATTAATGTTCGCAGACATCCTAGGAGGCTGATACTTCCCAACTCCTCAGGCCTGTTTTACTCTGTCTACTCATCCTTTGGGGAAGAAAGTCTAAAGGAGCAGAAAAACTATCCATGTGGCATGGATTGCTGACGGTAGCTTTCTGAAGGTGGAAAATCCTTTTTCAAGAAGGTCAATGGTAGTGAAAGGTGTTGACACTGAGAATTGACCAAGACATTGACTTTCTTTAAAAAGACAAGATGAAAAAAAAAACAGGAAAAAGAAAAGATGGAAGAGGAGGAGGAGGAAAAAAAACTGCTTCTACCCAAATTTTTTTAAGAACTCAGAAAATGTCCTCCTCTAGTATTTAGTATCTAGCGCTGTTTCTTACAGGCTATCCAATATATTTAACGTTCTAAATTAGGAAGCTATAGCCAATGAAAATATCAGAAATGTCAGGAAACAAGTATTTATTTGGAGATTTCATTACTCTATTTATTGAAGAACTGTTCTTGCCTTAAAGAAGGAAGGACTGTGCAACTCTGACAAGATGTTAAGTTAATGTGAGAAGAGGCTATTTCAAGCTTTTACAATGGCCTGTCCAAAATGTGAGCTCTATTAAAATGGGTATGAGAAATGACAAAAAGCCTGCAAGTCAACCCAGGAGAAATACAAAAGAGAAATAACAGGAGGGAGATTTTAATTGGAGAACATGCTTTGCAATTAATACAGTTGAAAGGGAACTGTCAGGCTCATAAGTCATCGTTTGCAGACTGAAGTGCAATTTCTGGCCAACTAGTCTTTCCAAACTTGGCAAAGGGCACATGTGGTTCAAAGCTGATGCTTCAGTTGCCGGCTTGTTTTTTGTCTGATGCATAGAAGATTGGGGAGGTAGCTCTACTGCTGCCTACATGCAGACACACACAAAACACACACACACACACACACACACACAGCATACACTAGGTTTGCAAGCTATTTCTTTGCCTTTGGGCTGTGTCAGCTGCAAGTCAGGAACCAGGATAGAGTTCAGAAGTACTACAAGTTTATCTCATGCTACCCACATACAAGAATCTGAGCTACTAACAAACAAGGTGAATTGGCACCAGATAAAGTCAACAGGCTTCAAGGGGGGCAGGGAACTGGACTTATGGGGATGTAGACCTTCTCTTATTGGGGTGTAGAGATTCCAAACTGATGACGCATTTGACCCTGTCCTCGGGCTCAGCCAGGTCATCTCCTACAGGCTGAGTGCAGTGTGGGAACTCAGTCATTGGGTATTTGTAGGCTATGATTTTCATATGTTTAGCAATGGTTTCTGGAGAACTCTTAGGCAGAACATTTCAAGTTCATGGCTCAATGTCATATATATTCTAAGTCATTATGGTACTCAGTCATTATGTCCTGTATAAAAAAAACTATGATAAAAATAAGCCATGCTGTAGTGCAATATGTGGATCCAGACACAGCCTGCACCTTGAACCAAAACCTACATTTGATTTCGCACTTTCACAGCAAATCTGCCATCCTTTACCCCATTTACTCTGAAGTAAGCTGCGGTTTGCTCAAAGCAAGTTGAACAGATATGCACAGGGTCGGACTGTAGCTAAATGTGATGCATTTTGCAACCTGGGCGCATTTGAAACCATGGTTTATTGATGTAATTAAATGAACCAGATGTCAACATCTGCCCTACAAATACCTTATGGTCCTTATGGACTGTCTCTATAGTTTACTACCCAGCTGATTTGTATCTCTCTCAAGAAGCAGTGGTAGTAACCAGCACATCTTTGCTTTGCATTCAGGGGCACTGAAAATAAATCTCTTTCTTTGTTATTTCGATGAAAATAACAATCTCCTTTATTTGCTACAGTGAATAATGCATGACACATTTAATTTATCAGATTCTTGCTAATTGGAACACACACAGAGTCACAGGCTCACATACAAACACATCCACAACCGCACAGATGTTATCTTGAAATTCTCCACTGTACTTGTGATAGAAAAGAGGGAAAGAGAATAATTATATAACAGCTAAGTACAAAAGATTTCTTACGGCATTTTTTTTTTTTTACAGACACCTTTAGTTAAGGGAAGGACTTAGTAGTTCACTTCAACTCTGTTACATTTTCTGGGATGTTTCAAAATGTTAGCATTTGAATAGCGATATTAAAAGGATGTAATTGTAGTGAGTTTGGAAAGTAGGAAAACTAGATTATTCTAAAGTCAGCTTTTCTGAAGTATGGGCTCCAAATGCTTCTTGCCTTCTTTTCTTAGCATTTAGGCTTATATATTTGCCCCATAGTGCTTTACAGCAGTCTCTGGGTGGTTTACAATGTAGAAGCATTTGCAAAATGCCCCAACCATCTGGATCCTCATTTTATCAGCCTTGGCAGGATGGAAGGCTAAGTCAACCTTGAGCCCCATTGGGAATCAAACTACAGGATGTGGGCAGAGTTTGCCTGCAAAACTACATTCTAACCACTGCTCCACTAAGGCTCAATCTTACTGAGAAGAACTGAAGGAACTAAGGCTGATAATAATATAGATGTACCACTCTATTATGCTACCACATACTGAATAACATGAACACTCAAGGGAGGTTTTAGTTTCCAAACATTGGATGTAATGTATTTATTCCATTCTGCTTTGGTCAGAGCCTACTTTGAGCATAGTTCTGGGCAGCATGTTTTAAGAAATTAGAGCAGGATCAAAAAAGGACAATAAATGTTGCCAAAGGACTAAGACTATGCAGAGTTTGAAGGACTCGGGGTCTGTTTATCCTTCAGAAAAGGGAGAAAAGGAAGGTATGAGAGAACTCTAAAATATCTGAAAGGATCTCACGTTGAAGGTCAAGATCTCTTCTTTCTCAACCAGAGTGCAGAACTCTGAATAATAGATTTAAGGCATGGTGAGGAAGATTCCAACTCTTTGTTAGAAAAGAGCTTCCAAGAAATAAGAACAATTTCCCAATTTCCCAAGATAAACGGTAGGCTTTCCTGAATTATTTGAGGTCAGATAGAAGCAGGTGATCATCTAGATTTCTGCCCCCCAGTAAGAGAGTTGGTCTTAGTGGCTTAAACTGCCTCTTTTAATTTTGTCACCTCTTCCAGGCAATATTTGAGGGGCTATCACAAAGAACAGGGGGGGTCCAATCTATTTTCCAAAGCACCAGAAGGCAAGACAAGAAGCAACAGATGGAAACTAATCAAGGAGAGAAGCAACCTAGAACTAAGGAGAAATTTCCTGACAGTCAGAACAATTAAACAGTGGAACAACTTGCCTCCAGAAATTGTGGGTGCTTCGTCACTGGACATTTTAAAGAAAAGACTGGAGACCCACTTGTCTGAAATGGTATAAGGTCTCCTGCTTGAGCAAGGAGTTGGACTAGAAGACCTCCAAGGTCCATTGAACTCTGTTATTCTGTTATGCTGACCAGAATACTCTCTTGGTGAAATAACTGTTGTTTTCAAGTTAGCAACAAAGTGTTCATCCCATGCTCTCATCATACAAAATAGTTCGGAAGGATTCTTGTTCTTAGGTCACTTTGAGTTCATTTTACTCTTAAAGTTGCAGGTTTTCAGATCTGTTGCTATCAACACAACCTTCTCCGCTAACTTAGGATCTGGATCCATAGGAAATGACAGCTGCAAAGGAGGGCGATAAGGAAGGATCAAGTTGTACTGGGTTTTTTTTCCCTCCCAAGAAAAGAGAAGAACACAGACATCTATGAAGCTGGATATTTAACTAGGAAAAAAAATGCTTCTCTTTTAAATCTAAAGGACAGGAGCAAAGCAATCTGTTGTTTGTATAGAAAAAAAGCACCGGTAAAGAAAGAGAAAGCACACTCTGGGGAAATGTGTGCTGTAAGACGCCACTTGAAAAACAAGCTTGGGAAACATTTGCACAACATGCAGCAGAATTGAAAGGCAGGAGCAAGTGGGCAGGTGGTAGAGCTGGATTAAATGCAGGTACAAAATGGGAAGGAAAGGCTTCATCAAAAACTGGCATCCACATTTCACTTGGGAACAGCCCAGTGCAAATGTTTTCAAAGTATCTTAAATATATTTGGAAAGAGGCTACTGAGACTGTCATCAAGACAGAGGCCAACACAGTAAGGGAGAAACAAAACTCCACTTTGATTTTTTTTTAAAAGGAATTCTACTATTGAAACGTCTGATGTCATTACTTGCATAGTGGACGGTCACTTGACTATGAGCCAGCAGTGTGCAGCAGCAACCAAAAAAGCTAATACAATCCTGGGTTGTATAAACAGAGGCATAGAATCAAGATCACGCAAAGTACTAGTACCGCTATACAAAGCCCTAGTAAGACCCCACCTGGAATACTGCAGCCAGTTTTGGTTACCATATCACAAAAAAGATGTTGAGAGTTTAGAAAAAATTCAGAGAAGAGCAACTAAGATGATCCAAGGCCTGGAGACTAAAACATACGAAGAACGGCTGCGGGACTTGGGTTTGGCTAGTCTAAAGAAAAGAAGAAATAGGGGAGACATGATAGCCGTATTCTAGTATCTGAGGGGCTGCCACAAGGTAGAAGGGGTCAGGTTGTTCACCAGAGCGCCAGAGGGAAGGATGAGAAACAATGGTTGGAAACTTATCAAGGAGAGAAGCAACTTGAAATTAAGGAGAAACTTCCTGACAGTGAGGACAATCAACCAGTAGAACAGCTTGCCTCCAGGAATTGTGGAAGCTCTATCACTGGAGATTTTTAAGAAGAGACTAGACAATCACCTGTCTGAGATGGTGTAGATTCTCCTGCTTAAGTGGGGGGCTGGACTAGAAGACCTCCAAGGTCCCTTCCAGCTCTATTCTATATTCTATTCTATTCTATATTCTATTCTATTCTGTATTCTATTCTATTCTATATTCTATATTCTATATTCTATATTCTATATTCTATATTCTATATTCTATATTCTATATTCTATATTCTATATTCTATATTCTATTCTATATTCTATATTCTATTCTGTATTCTGTATTCTATTCTATATTCTATTTTCTATTCTATTTTCTATTCTATTTTCTATTCTATTTTCTATTCTATTCTATTCTATTCTATTCTATTCTATAAATTGGAGGACCAGCAACAAATCACCCATGGCATCTGCAATAGAGGTATAGCTGCAACTCAACTTTCATCAGATTAATGGTTATGAAAACAAAAACAAAGAAATGAAAGCCAAACCCAACAATCACATGATTTTGAGACAACTGACAGATTTAAAGGCCTTTTGAATCTAATTAACAAGCTTAAGACTTTTCTCAGTGGTGACAAGAGGATGATGACTCAAATTTCCCAATGAAAAAGTTCCCACAGATGTCTTCCCTCAGGACTAAATCTCCCAAAGGAGCTTTTCCAAAAGGCAACTTGCCTTTTTTTTCTTGAAATTTGTTTTGCTTCTCATCCAAGAAGTTTCTTTGGTTCTTCAGTTTTGCTTCTCATCCAAGAAGCTTCTTCAGGCACCAAAGAAGCTTCTTAATGAGAAGCGAACCATTTTCAAGAAACATAAAAACCAGTAAATTCAGTTGACTTTTGGAAAAGCACCTTTGGGACAACCATGACTTGGATCAGGGGTCTTCAAACTTGGCCCTTTTATGACTTGTGGACTTCCAGCATGCCTGGCTGAGGAATTCTGGGAGTTGAAGTCCACAAGTCATAAAAGGGCCAAGTTTGAAGACCCTTGACTTGGATGATTGAGAATCTCCATAGACTCTTGGGACTGAATGTTAAAAGGCTGTGATTGCTGACCTCCTGGAGCAAATGTTTCCAGAGATCTTAGCTGCCCGTCATGACTGCTAAGAGGTCCACCAAGTATCTCTATTTTTGAAAGGATGTAAGAAAGAAACCAAAGGTTTTTCATGTATGTTTCAAAATTCTGGATGCATATGTGCTTATACAGAAATAAACACATGTTCTGAATTATTTGCTCTGCAGTAGGCCAACTGAAGTCTATAAGGATTTATTCTGATTTGCAACTTTAAGCTAGTCAAGTTGGGTCTGGCAGTTTTCTTCTAGCCAACAGCTGAACTAAGGATTCAGTGGATTGGAGGTGTGTGAGTTATTGTCAGGCACAAGCATAAAATCTGACAGAATGGACATAGGGAAAGCCATGGAAACTGCAGCAGAGGACTATTTAACGAAAACAGGAAATTTACACATTTCTCAGCCAACTCATTGCTAATGAGGTACAAAAACACAAAACTCTTACTGTGCAAATTTCGGGAACATTCTTTTCTCCTTTGAAATGCATTTTGAAAAATGATTCCCTTTCATAAAGTTGATTGAGAACTTGCAAACAAAATGCAGAACTTATCAATCAACAGCACTGTCTTATTTAGAACAGCAGCCAGTCAAACATTCTTATTATTATAAGCTTGAACTGAATACTGTTCCCTGTTCTTAGACCCCCCAACATCTAATGTTAAACATACATTGGAGAAATTGAGATCCTATTATAATGGTTACCAGAGTCTAATAAATCAAGCATTCTTAAAATATGTTTCAGTAGGAATAAGATCAGTATCAACTGGTGATTTTTATATGTGTTCATAGTTCATCTGTCAACTACCTGAGAAATTGGTTTGGTCTGAATTTTAAGTAAGTCAGTCTAAGGCTAATATGTATAGTGGAAAAGTTATATTTTGGGTACTTACGTGTATATATCATGGTAAAAAGAATGACAAAAATATGTAGCTTATAAACAAACAAGCAGAGGAAAAGGTGACTCTCCATCTTGTTTTTCTCTAAATAAAATAACAAAATAATGCAGATTAACATGGAAGCTAAACATACCAGCATTCTGAATGATTACATGCAGAAACCAAAATAAACAGGAAGGAATTCATCCATCCTTTTCTAGAATTGACATGCATACTGATCTAACACGTTCTTATTAAAAAAATAATAATAAGATAAAACCCTCCATGTTATGAGTTTCCCACGGCCAGAGGTTAGGAGATCATTTTAAGTACCAAAGATCCAAGGAATAAAGCACAAGGGTCTCTTTGTTTCACAGTAATCGAGGCATAAACTGTATTATAACACCAGCAATTTTCAAGATAGATAAATTGTTTTTTTTTACTTGATTGGCTTCTAAAATGACAAGAAAGTAAATGTTCTGTTCTCCCTCCCTCCCTCCCCCCTTCCTTCCTTCCTTCCTTCCATCCATCCATCCATCCATCCATCCATCCATCCATCCATCCTTTAAGACAGTGATATTTGCACTGTCTGTTTAAATGATTAACTACAACAAGAGTTTATTTTGGCTAATCCTAGTTAATCTAATCCTAGTACAACTCCATTGCCCTGATTGAAATATTTGGAAATTTGTCTCTGCAATAATTAATTTCAAACCAAATTGTGTAGGCTAT
>NW_015391056.1:18262-20194 GCF_001527695.2 Protobothrops mucrosquamatus
TATAATACAATCGCATGCCATGTAGTTGGTTGCCAGTGTAGTCCGTATTTAAGCTGCAATTTAAAGGATAAATGGGGAAAATTTATCTCAAACCTTTGCACAATTAGAGCTTCCAATAATAAGAAAAAGTCCATTTCGCAAGAGAATTCCTGTCTGGGTGACAATCTGCTTGCAGGTGACTGTTGTATATAAGCTACATATTTTTGTCATTGTTTTTACCATGATATATACATGTAAGTACCCAAAATATAACTTTTCCACTATACATACTAGTCTAATAGTCATAGACTGCCTTACTTAAAATTCAGACCAAACCAATTTCTCAGGCAGTTGATAGATGAACTATGAACACATATCAAAATCACACGCCAACACAGACACATATAAAGTTACATGGACAGAGGGACATTCTACGGAAGTAGCTGGATTAAGTTAGAGACTGCATGTGAGTGCAGTTCTTATTATTATTCACTGCCAATTTACTAGGCTGAAAATCACAATCAATGTCTCCCTCTCTCTGAGACATTAAACTACTTATCCATAATTTTCATGTCCTGTGTGTCTACTTCAACCTTACTAAAAATACCATGGGTGAATTTTTTAATAGTTGTGCTTGTTGAAGTATGAAAGAAATGCAAGAAAAATGGGAATTGGGAGAAAGCTGCCAGATACAATCTGCATATATATGAATTCATCCCGTACTTGTTGAAACAACAAAAAGGCATTTCTTGCCTTGCCTTGCCTTATTCTGGTCTCTATCTATGTTTCTCATTAGCTTCCCATGCTTCATCCAAAGTGTTTGGATCACTTGGCATCCCTTCCCCTCTAATCAGTTTCATATATTCTTCCTCAATACCCTTAGTCTGCATCACCCTTTTTTGAACTTGTACATCAAGGTAAGAAAACTGATGCACCTTCAGGAATTTCTGAACTATATCTGTCACTAACTACACATTTGAACACGTGGCTGAGATCAGTGGTGGTCTAAACAACATCTGAAGCACACCTTTTTCATATCTAATATGCATCGTCCAATTCTCCTTATCTCACAAAATCCCTCTGGAAATGTCCCATGGTGCATTCATTTCAACATCATTATTCTCATAACCAAGTGGATCCCTGCATATTTCATATATGCAATGTCCTGAAGCATTCAAAAATCAGCCTATTGAAAATGTCTAAAGTCTGTCTTGTATCCATAAATAAAAAGCACTGCACAAAGAGAAAAATCAAAATCAAAACTAGATGTTGGAAATGTAAACATAAGTCAGGCACGTATTATCATGTTTGGTGGACATGTGACAAAGTAAAGAATTATTGGAAAAAGATACATACTTGGTTAGAAAAGATGTTGGGAGAACATGTAGATTTTAAACCTGAACTTTTTAAATTAGGGGTAATGCCAGAAAGGACCAACAAACAAAGCTTATATTTGATTTTGCACGTCACAACTGCGGCAAGAATAATATTTGTGCAATACTAGAAAAATGAAGGAATACCATCAGATGAAGAAATAATAATAATAAAAAATACTAGAATGCACAGAGATGGACAGATTGACTATGAGACTGAAAGAAAAAGAAGAAACAGAATATTATCAAACTTGGGACTTATTTTACCGATGGCTAGAAGAAAGAATAAAGGATTAGGAATTAAATATGTATTAGCGAATTTAAACTCAGACAGCATGTTGGTTGAAAAAATTATTATTGTATGTATGGAAAAAATTAATAAAATCTTTTTTTTTTTTTTTTCAATATAAAATTTTTATTTTTATCATAAGAAAAAAGAAATACATCACAAATATTTCACAATATTATATCCCATCCCCCCACCCCCCGGACTTCCCAAACCAACCTAGGCTGATATTCAAATACAAGTAAACAAATATTAATATCTCTAACTCCAAAGTCTAAACTTAAACAATCCATC
>NW_015391056.1:21959-29818 GCF_001527695.2 Protobothrops mucrosquamatus
TTCTCGCCTACATCGTCCATATAGGACGACTCGGGAACTCAACTCCTACCCCGGGCAGCTCACCGATCCCCTTATGCCCAGGGGAAAGGTATCAAGCCGTTTGACAGCAGATGCTGGCTGTCAAACCGGCTTTTACGCAAAACAGGCGGGAGGCAGCAAACAGCTGCGACCAGCGAAATCGCCTGCCACCGGAAGTCCTAAAAAAAAATTAATAAAATCTTATATATATATATAAAAATTAAAACTAAGTCTAAATTTCATCTCCTTTCTATTTAACATATTTATGCAGACAGATTTGGACAAATATTCTATTTACAGTGCAACATACAAGATGACAACCTTGATTTTGTGGGATTCTACCTTCCAGTTTCCATTCAGCCCAATTGATCAGAAACCTAAACCCTTCTGCATCTTTTAATTGAATTTAGTTGATTATTTTTTCCCAGTGGATGAGTTTAACAAAAGTTTTATCAAATAATAGTTCTATCATCTGTTTTTTATTCTAGTCCATCCATGCTCTTTGCTCGATTGAATCCAGCTATCATGTTTATAGCACATGGATTTTTGTATTCATTACAAATTTCGAAGCTTGGGAGCAGGACACAAATTACGAGCAAGCATTTCACTTGGATAAATTTTATAGGAAATATGCAAGGCTGCCTGACATTGAATGAAAATTAATTATTATTATTTTTAATGAGAAATGAATAAATACACTAGTGGCAAACAAAGTGTAGGGGAAGGAAGGGAAATTGCATTTGTTTCAAGGTATGACAAATAATGCTAATTTACTATAGATTCAGTATACTGCATATGAAACTGGATTCAGTATACTGCATATGAAACTGGGCTGGCTATAAACTAAAACCCATTTGGTAAAAAGGATGAGATTGATAGATAATATAATCTCATTATTTCAGTACCAAGGATAGTTGCTAAACTCTAATTTCATCCAGTATCCCTCTGCATCAGTCAGTTGAAAGCAAGGATGCATATTTTATTTTGTATGAGGTTCAGATCAGTCTATCCCAAATTTCATTCCTCCTAGATGTAAGTTTAAGTATAATATTTCTATAACTAATTTCTGAATTACCAAATGAAGCTTGTTAGTGGTTGGAATTCCTTGTCTCGTGTTCATATTCCATCTTTCTCATGAACCATGGAGGAATGTCTTTCAAAACATTGTAGAAAAGCTGTGATGTAAAACAGGAATTTTCTGCAGTGCCAACTGTCCTGGGGAGAGAAGAGCCAAAGTAGTGGGCAGTCCATATATTTAAAAGAAAAGAAACGATAAGAGTCCAATGATACTCTGTCCAGTGCAAAAGGGAAGTGATCCTGATCGGTGCAGCTGAATGGTCTATAAGACACAATATGGAATGAATTATATGGGCTCAAGACTTATAGATAGCACAGAATCCAGGGTTACAAATTTGTAGCAAACCAATGTTCACATAGGCTGCTATTTGTGACTTTAGTGATTGCAAAAATCCAGGTTCTCTCCCCTCCCCAGTCAATTAGGTAAGGAAAGCTAATCAATTCTCTCTAATTGTTCAGGACAGCCAACATTCAACAGCAGTTCGTTGATATTGACCAAGAATAACTAGCAACTACTGACTAGTTGATACATAGATGTATTGACCACTAACAAGTTAGCTTGATGTTATATTGTTCACAAATGCAATCAAAGGCTTCACTTAACAGTAATATATATATATGTTTTTTGAGGTTTTCACGGGTGTTTATATGTGAGTCTTTGGTCATTCGGGTTTTCTCCCGTGTAAGATATATATATAGGGACTTTTCCTACCACAACTGCCAAAAACCAATGGCGGGATTTTCTGATGTTTAGAGATGGAAAATGCACAAAAATCGCCACACTATAATTGCTTGCCTGTTGCAGTTCCTGCCCATCCCCAAAATGTTAGAGGCTGCCTCTGGAAAAGTAGTGCTAGTGAACTAGAAAATATCCAAAGATGAACATCAAGAATTATCATCATCATCATCATCATCATCATCATCAATAATAATAATAATAATAATAATAATAATAATAATAATAATTATAATAATAATAATAATTGGTGATTATTATTTGTCAGGAGAAGAAAGGAGAAACTGCAAGGATTTTAACTCCAATAAAAAAGGGGGAAAGAAAAACACATTTTGAAAGGAGAAAGAAAAGCCCCAAACTAAGAAAAGAATTTAAAAATTGCCAGTAAAAATAACAATAAAAAAAATCAAGAGTTAATGCTCAGAGCAGAAGAGTGGAAATCAATCCAATATCCAAAGAGGCAGTGCTACTACTAGGCCAACTGAAGCTGTGCAAACTTGTAGTAGGTTTTGAGTAACTATTACACATATATTACTCGTTGATATGCAGTGGTCCAAAATGAGTGACTCTTTCTAGTCCCCATCTTTCTAGTGACTCTTTCTAGTCCCCATCTTTCTAGTGACTCTTTCTAGTCCCCATCTTTCAAGGAACCCCTTGGGCCAGTAACTGCGTATTGAGTAATTCTGTCTGTTTTGTTTCCGAAATTCCAAATTCTAAGTTTACGGATAAAAATTATATACAACAGCATGCCTACATACATATGCATATATGGAAATTATTTGCAAAACATTCTGCCCAGTGTTTATCATAGTAAATTGCAGATTTATTCTGAGTGTATATTTTGTCTCTATGCAGGGTATATAATTCTCATTTATACTTCTCTAAACATATTCTCTGTAACTCAGATCTTGTTGTAAGATTACTAAACAGAAGGATTCAAAATGGAAGTGGCTTTAATGCAGGTTTCTGGGAAGCAACAACAGTAGGCATGAAAATTTTCTAAAACCAGATAGCCATTACATGACAGAGAATGCTTGATTAAATGAACTTAAATGAACCCTGAGGTAGTTTTTTTTTTTAGTAGTAGTTTATTTATTTTACCTATTGCAATATAAGGCACTTCCATAATTCCAGGATACATGCAGAAAAATAATATAGAAAATACCAAAAAATATCTACTACCATATATGTAAAAAATGATCAAATATAAGAAGTACACCAAAATATAATCTATTGCTATTGGGATAATTCATAAAATCCAACCAAGTTTGATCAGATTGTGTTTCCTGATTCTGAAATCTCATTTTTTTTACTTTATCTGTAATTTTTTTTCTATTGAAGAGGCTTTACTAATTCACAACTCAGAAGTTATATTATCTAAAGTTTTCCAGTGTTGCACTATGTTTTTGTTGCTATAATTAGATAATCAGTTCTTCATTTTTAAGCTTTTGGGTTTGGTCCTGTAAATAAATTTATTTATTATTTATTTTTATTTATTATTTGAATTTATATCCCGCCCTTCTCCCGTAGGACTCATGTAATAACCCTGATCTAGTGTTAAGTTTCTTCTTATATTCTTCTGTTCTTGTTTACTGACCATTTTGTTCAAACAAATGTCATCCTATTCTTATGCAATACAGCACTACACTGCGTTTCAGAAAGGGCTGACATGTTTGACTCAAACATAAATTCTGTGTTCCCATGGTAGCCAGCATCCAATCTCCTAGGCTGCCTGCAAAATTATAATTAGAAAAGTATAAAATCTACATTGGAGTAGAGCAAATCGGATTGGGGATCATAGGCAGACATGCAAGTATAAACTCTCAAAGTGCCTGCATACATGGCTGACTTTTGCACTATAGAAATTAACTCACACGTTAAAAAAGAAAGTCTAACTTTATCAGCTTCTGATAATAAGGAATGCCCACTAGCATTCCTAAATTTATTTATCTTTTATTTATTTATTTATAAAATTTATTGACTGCCCATCATACCTCAAAGTAACTCTGAATAAGGAGTAGTCAAGGTATTTGATTATTGGACAAATCAAAAACTTAGGAATAACAGAATAACAGAGTTGGAAGTGACCTTGGAGATCTTCCAGTCCAATCCCTCCCCCAGGGGACTCCATACCATTCCAGACAAGTGGCTCTTTCCAGTTTCTTCTTAAAAGCTTCCAGTGATGGAGCACCCACAACTTCCGAAGACAAGCTGTTCCACTGGTTAATTGTTCTCACTATTAGAAAAATTCTCCTTAGTTCTAGGTTGCTTCTCTTCTTGATTAATTTCCATCCATTATTTCTTATCTTGCCTTCTGGTGCTTTGGAGAATAGCTTGACTGCCTCTTCTTAGTGGCAGCCCTTCAAATATTGGAACACTGCTATCATGTGACCCCTAGTCCTTCTTTTCTCTAGACTATAAGTAGTAACCAGTTTTATAATCCAGATGATTTTAGTAGTGGTGTTGAGTTTAAAGGTGAGGTGGAAAAGCTTTTATATGAGATATAGCCTTAGCAACTGAGTGTGAGATTCTAGATTTTAATAGCCTTTTGGGATATAGTATCAGAGATTGCCCCTCAAGGAGATGTGGATTCTTCACAGTTCACTTTGTAAGGTGTGTATAATAGCAAGGTTTAGAGGTATAGACACAAATGGATCTTTTCTAGTATTAGTTCATTTTGTCCTGAACTCACATATTGTGCTAAAGCAGCAAACAGGGTTTTTTTTTTTTGATCTCCTTGTTGTGTCTATCCAGTTAATAGTGGCTTACTCATTAAGCCATGGCTAAAAAATCCATAGCTTAGCATGTTGTATGAATTCAAACTGTGCCAGAAGAGTGCATTGAGTAGCTAAAATGGGAATGGGTTAACTAAACAAGAAACAGGGTTAAAATCAATACTGTTTACTCATTTCAGACTATGCTTGGCTACTGTATGAATCCTCCAAGAAATCCATAATGTGCTCTGAAGAAAAGTGATAAAAGAGGGCAGTGGAAGAAAAAGTTGAAAAGATAAATTCACAATATTTCATTTATATGATTTATAGCTGAAGAAAAAGCAAAATTTGACTAGCTTATATTGTGACATAGATCTGTAGCTCAGTTATTACTCAGCCATCTTCCAGTTCTAAAATATTGTCACAGATCACAGATATCTGCTGTCTTTTTTTAAAAAAAAAATTCTCCTGATGAATGGGCCAGAACAGTATATTCAGATCAGTCCTTATATGAACACAGTTTGGTTAATCCAGATTAATATCCTATTCTTAGGTACACAGGTTGATTCCTGAGTTTCCATTGTTACCATGAAGATTGAAATTCTACTATTTTTAATGATTCTCTAGAGAAGCTTCATATGTCAGAGATGGAGAACACGTGGCTGTTTTCAGTTATTGCTGAATTAACCTTTTCAGACATATTGTCCGGTGTAATCACCACGTGAAAGTTGGTATTCTACATTTGAATGGCCATAGGCTCATCATCTCACATAAATGCAGTTTTTCTACAAGAATAATGCTGCTCAATCTTGGCTGTTTTGTTCTCCAAGATAAAATGAGACCCACCTACACATCTGCATTCATTTACCTGAGAGTAAGTTTATTCAATTAAATAGGACTAGCTATTCCTTTTTCTATTGGTATTAACCATTACAGCTGGAAAGCTTCTTCCTATATTGCCCTGTACTTCCAACCCAGATACTGGGTTGAATTCTTCATCATTCAGGGATACAATTTACTTGTCGCACACATAAATAAATCATAATTAGCTGGGTTCACTAAGCACCAAACTATGGCTTATAAATTAGAATGGCTAGGTTTGTACAATATTCTAAGCCAAAATTAAATTATCCATATGATGGCTTAGTTAGTACAACATGCAAAGAAATCTCAGTATGGAAATGTGTCATGACTGACCTTGAATATCATTAATTTCCATTGGTCTACTATGTCTAGACCTTCCTCCAGGCTTTCTTGAGCATTATCAACTCTTTGTTCTAGAAAGTGCTCACTTTCATACCTAATGAAACATCTTTTATTATATCAGCATCTGCCTTCCAAAATAGCTACATTTACTGGAACTAGGTTTGAGAAGAGCTCTCTCCATTCCAGGGAATTAGTTCCCTGATAAATTCATTCCTTCATCATTAGCTCAACAATGAACTTGCATGCCCAGGAGATTCATATATACAAAACCAAGCTAGCAAAGTTCTTTAAAAGTTACCAATATACAAACCTTCACCAGTTTAATTTATTTTCTGCATCTAGTAGCAATTTCGTTTCACACCTGGATTTTTCTCAATTGATTGCCTGCTGCAACAGAATCAAGTCTCTCTCTCTCCCCCCCAAAAAAAATTCTGAGGAAGGGTGGGTTGGATGCTTCTTTTCACTTATATCTTATTGTCCCTCAACAACAAACAATATATAGTTTATTGCTTTGCTTCCCTCTCTCCAGCATGTACTGTATTAAGCACACTGCAATTGTTCTCGCCAGGCATTTTAAAACAGATGCTTACAACTTTTTCCCATTTGTCTTTAAGTGGTGTGCTGGGGACTGCACGTTCAAAGTTAGAAGATAAGACTAGGACGAAAGCTATATCTTTATCATTTATATTTACACTGAATTAAAGTGAAATGCAATTAGCACGCTTACTCTCCAGTCATGCATAAAAACAATGGAACCTCGCACTCAGCTTCGGCATTTTGATTCCAGAAAAATGTTTCGGAACATAGAGAGTTATAGACATCACATTTTAGCCATCTTTTTAAATCAGCTTTCGCTTTTCCAAGAATTGGGAAGCAGCAGCTTGAATTGAATTAAATATACAGTACTATTCATGGATTTTTCAACAGGCCTGGGAATCCCCTGACAGCAGGAAGCCTACAATCTGGTTGCATTTTGTGTTCTGATTTTAACCCCTTGCAGTCTTGTGCTTATTGATGTTTAATTCATTTAATGATTAATTGAATTTGAAGCCGTTTTTATACTATGTTTAAATTGCTGCTTTTGTGGCACGTGGCCCAGAGTCACTTTGGGTGATATGGATGACCACATAAATTTGATAAATATATTTGGAGAGCCAGTTTGGACTAGTGCTTAAGGCACCCAGGCTTGGAAGCAGGAAACCATGAGTTCAAATCCCATGTTAACCGTAAAAGCCAGTCAGGAGACTTTGGGCCAGTCCCTCTCTCTCAGCCCAATCCAGCTCACAAGTTTGGTGTTGTGAGGAAAACAGGAGGAGGAAGCTGGGTTAGATATGTTCCCCACCTTGTGTTATTTGTAAAAATAACAAAGGCGAGATATAAATAAATAAAATTCCTATCTCCTTGACTTACAACCAGTGGCGTCCAAGATTTCTTAATTGTTGCTTCTGGAGTGTCTGATTTCCACACTAAATTCCAAATAGCCTTTTGATTCCTAAATGTCAAAGTGTTTTGCCATATTTTGAATGAGAAACACATGAATAAATGACAAGCATTTTAAAAAGGAATTTTTGGGGGTGGGAGGTGAAACGAAGTGCTAATCACTGTGTATAAAGCACCCCTGTCTTCACTGTTTTGCCAGCACATCAAACTACAGCCTCCATCTCTAAATGTTAAGATTTCAAAGAGTATCCTATTCTTGATTAGTGAGTAAATCTCCAATATGTATATAGTATAAATGGAGACAATGGGGTGTTATGGTTTTACAACAGTTAAGTAAGATTTGGGGGGGTGGGGAGGGTGAGTTTAAAACATCTCTAATCGCATTTGTACTAAATTAGCATATGTTTACTGAGTGTATTGGTAACACAACATTTCACCATGGGACAAAATAAAAGAAGAAAGCAACTCTATGCCAGGCAATGACTCAATTAATCAAACTGTTGATGCTTGATCACAGGGATACCATGTGCAAATTTTTCAGCTCTCTTTTCTTTCCTAATTGTCATTCGCCTCTTGAGAATGTGTGAATGTGACACTTGAGAAAGGTATCTTTGCCCAAACCACCCCAATAAGCTCTCCCAGCCTAAACTTTTCACGGGGAGCTAAAA
>NW_015391057.1:0-14566 GCF_001527695.2 Protobothrops mucrosquamatus
AGGGGAGAGGATGGAGTCAACACAAGAAAACATAACCAAACAGCTTTCGCCTCGTCGAGACTGGGAAAGGGAGGTCCCAGGAGGAGAGGCGGAGCAAAATTGGTCAACTAGTCTACGGGCAGAAGACGAAATTAACCCATGAGTGGATTCTCCATCGTCATGCTGAGAAAAGGCGTTCAGGTAAGACCAACGCCCCTTTCCTGACACCACACAAAGTTTGCAACAGATATTTTCTCTTTGCACCCTGATTTAGAAACATCTGTCGCTTCCTAGGATTGAACTCTTAACCTTCCGAATGGGAGGCAAGAGTCTTTACCACTAGGCCACCAGGCTGTTCTCTATCTTGCCTACACTATATGACAGAACACTGAATTCACAATTTCTGAAATGGTTAATCAAAGCAAAGTGATCCCTCAGATCTTTCCCTTTGTTGATTTCTCATTTGACAGTTTTTCACCAGGGAGTAGAAAATGCATTTGATAAAAATATATTTCTTTACCAGATTGAAATTGGTGTAGACTGAAGCAGATCCCAACAGCTTACTTTTCATTAAGTCTAGACCAAATTGAAAGAAACAAATAGAGATTTTCCCATCTGCTTCAAAGATTCGAAATAACTTTCTGTGTCTTTTTTTCTTTCTCTTCTTCATTTAGCTGCACCATTTTTTGCAACAAGTCTCCTTTAACAACAGTGCTGGAGAACAGGTTTCCTTTGGCCCCAATGGGGAATTAGAAACTGGATTTGATATTTTCAACTGGGTTACGTTTCCAAACAAGTCCTTTCTGAAAGTCCAACTTGGAGAGATCGACCCCACGGCTCCCCCAGACAAGCTCCTCACCATTTCTAAAAAAGATGCCATTTGGCCTCTTATATTTAACCAGGTTTGTCTCATTTTTCCCAGTTCTTGAAATTATTA
This sequence comes from Protobothrops mucrosquamatus, assembly GCF_001527695.2. Classification (NCBI taxonomy): domain Eukaryota; kingdom Metazoa; phylum Chordata; class Lepidosauria; order Squamata; family Viperidae; genus Protobothrops; species Protobothrops mucrosquamatus. The sequence goes on from NW_015391057.1 coordinate 917, forward strand.
GCCACTGATCCATTGAAGTAAATGTTTAAAAAGCCACAAGTACAGCAACACTAAGAGTAAGCAAACCTTTAGCAATCCATGTGCTATTGATCACAGGTAGTCCTTGACTTACAACAGTTCATTTAGTAACAAGTCACAGATGCAACATTGAAAAAAAATGAGGTATGGCCATTTTTCACATTTACAACCGTTGCAGCATCCCCATGGCCATGTGATCAAAATTCAGATGCCTGGCAATTGACTCGTTTTTATGACAGTTGCATTATCCCAGAATCATGTGATCACCTTTTTTGAATCATGGGGAAACCACATTCAGACAACAACTGCAGTGATTTACTTAACAACTGTGGTGAGAAAAATCATAAAATGGAACAAAGCTCACTTAACAACTATCTCACTTAGCAACAGAAATTTTGGGCTAAGTCGTGGCTGTAAGTCAAGGACTACCTATATTATTATTTATTTATTAAACCAATATACTGCTCATCTTTAGATGGCCTATAATCATAAAAAAGATGAAACCTTAGAACAATAAATATTGACATTAAAATTTATTTCAAATTAAAAGGATTAGAAAGAAGGGACCAAGATTTACATGGGGTGGAGGAGGGATCTTATTTTAACCACCCCCAGAATGATACATCCGCTTTGAAGCTCCAGGCCAGTTCTCAGAATGAGGTCTTCCGGCCCTTTGGATTGCCCAAAGGAGTGAGTGGGTATTTTTTTTTTTAATGTGACATGAACAAAAACTACTAAAGTCAAAGAGGTCTCTGTGTGTGGGGGGCATCCTTGGTGCTTCCTGAGTTTGGTTGTTTTCTTGCAGACATTTTATTATCTGAACTAGGTAACATCATCATTGTGATACCATGTTCAGAGAACATCAAGGGCCATTCAGTTCAACCCAGAGCAATATTCTCCTTTATTGGGATCAAATAGATAGCTTAAGATTTCTATATCTAAAATATATAAGTTTTGAAAAACCTCCTCTTGTTGGTGAAGAAGTTGGAACATTCTGAAATGATTAAATTAAATGATATCTACAGTTATAACTGACCAGAGACCTCTGATATGTTTTCGCATGAAAGGGAAAAGAAAGGCAGTTATGGGCTGTAGTTTCAATGATTGAAAAAATGGATAAACCTAGAGTGAGAGATAACTTTGTAATAATTCTTGTATTGCTGTAAAAATAAATTGGGAGCTTTTTCTTTCTAATTTTATCAAATTTTTGCACTATTTTCCCTCTTTCATTTTTTTTCTGTTCTTTTTTTTTCTGCATTAGTTTGTTAATTCCTATATTCCAGTGGTGGCGAACCTATGGCACGGGTGCCAGAGGCGGCACTCAGAGCCCTCTCTATGGGCACGTGTGCCATCACCCCAATCCTAGGCCTTCAGCTGGGTTTTATAAAACGTTTTCGCTTTAGGCCTCCGCCGCCGTATACAAAAAAAAGGTTCCATCAATCAGTCAATTTCAACTTCTCACGGGAAAAAAAAAGATCTTGCAAAGTTGGAATTGATTGATTGAACTTTTTAGTCCCACCCAGTCTGCTGTTACCACCGCAGCCACGCCCACCCAATGGGCCACACCCACCTAATGGGCCACACCTACCCAATGGGCCACACCCACCCGGCACCCGACGATGCATTAGTGGGTTTTGGGTTGCAGTTTGGGCACTTGGTCTCTAAAAGGTTCGCCATCACTGCTATATTCCATTTAAAACTTTAATACTTTTAATAAAATGTCCCCCCAGAAAAAGATGAAATAGGGAAATTTTACTGAAGACTTTATCTTGTCACCACAAGGCAACTTTAGGTAGCACTTAGCACTAGCACTTAGACTTTTGTAGCATTTCACAGTGCTTTACAGCCCTCTCTTAACAGTTTACAAAGTCTGTATATTGCTCCCAACAATCTGGGTCCTCATTTTAGCAACCTCAGAAGGATGGAAGGCTGCGTCAACCTTGAGTTGCTGAGACTCGAATTGCCAAACTGCTGGCAGCTGGCAGTCAGCAGAAGTACCCTGCAGTACTTCATTCTAACCACTGTGCCACCTGGGCTCTTTAGTTCACCACATTAAAATAAAACCATAAATATATGTATAAATATGTAAAATCACATCAAATATATAGAATATATATCAAAATATATTCTAATATATGATGCAAAAACAAAGAATTTTTGCTCAGGATAATATCTATCTATCTATCTATCTATCTATCTATCTATCTATCTATCTATCTATCTATCTATCTATCTATCTATCTATCGATATATATATATATATATATATATATATATATATATATATATATATATATATATATATATATATATATATATATATATGTATGTATGTATGTATGTATGTATGTATGTATGTATGTATGTATGTATGTATGTATGTATATATGTGTGTGTATATATATATATATCTTTGATAATTTTGAATATTGGAATCCCAGGTATTGACATTTAAAGTCAATCAGATAAAAATAAAGAGCTCTGGGATGTAAGGTTAAAGGCTTTTTTTTTAATTAATTGCTGAGCTTTCGTTAACAACCTGTTAACATCATCAGAGCAAAGGGCTAAATGAGAAGGGGGGAGTATGTGCAACGGTTGCAATGAGGCATGTGCACATAGCGTGCTTAAGAAGCTCTTAAAGGCATAAAGCAGTCAGTCTCAAGACCATTTTCAAAAGTCGCGCTTGTCAGCTGTTTGGCGCGTAGATCCAGCACGCCTATCAGCTGTTCGGCACGAGGGTCTTAGGGCTTCGTGCTCAGTCTTGTGCCGGCTGTATTCCTTCCGTGAGGTGCAGCTTAGGGGTTCATTTCGCTCTATCGCGTGCAGGAGCTGCGGGATTGGATCTGTAGGGAGAGAAAGCAGATGCCCTCGTGGGGCATGTGAATTATTTGCCTGTCCGCTCCCCCTTTTTAGGAAGCTGTGAAATCGTCTCTGTTAAAGAAGCCAGCCTCTTGGATTGTATAGTTTCTTTGGTGTAGGGTTGTTGTGTGTGTGTGTGGTCATTTGGAATGTTTGTGTGTGGTCGTTTGTTATGCTTATTAGTTGTGAGTGGTTTTGTGGTGTTTGGGAATTGGGCTGTAATATTTTGTTCCATTGAATGTGATAAGTCATATTTCATTGCAGGGGGGAGTTTTGGTCTTGGTCTTAATATTTTGTTGTTACTTAGGTGTTGTGTGTGTAAGTTTTGTTGTGTGTGAGTGTCTTGTGAGGTTGCAGGATTTGTGTTTTGGATGTTTGCGTCCTGGGTGTTGTGGTCAGGGGGGTTGTTATTTCTGTGTGTGAGAATATCAGAACGTGGTGTGTTGGTTGTGTGAGTTGTCATGGTTGTGTTAGAGTTATATTCTTTACTTATGTTTGATGAAAAGGATTGTGTTGTAGAAAGGATATCTATTGTGTTGGTTTGGTGTTTGATAAGTGGGTGGGATGGTGTTTTTGTGTTATTATTGGTTGGGTTGAAGTGTTTAGGTATTTTATGTTTTTGTAAATGTCTTTTTAGGGTTTGGTAAGGAGGTAGTAGGTCTATATGTCTGTTAATAGAATGACAGTCTGAAAACCAAGCTTCTTTTAAAAGACGGCCTCCTTTGGTGGAATCATGAGCAATAACGTCTGCTCCTTTAAAGTTGAAAGTGTGGCCATGCTCAGCTATATGGGTCCAGCGTTGTTCTTGTCTTCTTACTGCCAACATATGCGCATGTATTCTGGTTTTAAGTCTTTTTGATGTTTCTCCAATGTAGTTACATTGGCATGTGTTGCAGTTGATCTTGTATACGATGTAGGACAAATCACTGGTTGGTAATAGTTCTTTGGGTCGCATCAACTGGGAACGTAACGTTTGGTTGGGTTTGTGTGCTATGTTGATATTGTATGGGGCAAGGATCCTGGCGGTTGCTTCTGAGACTCCATTGATGTATGGGATTGCTGCCCAAGTTGTATTAGTTGGAGCATTGTAGTTTGAGTGTGGTGTCTTATCTTTGCAGCAACTTTTAATGAAACTTGGTGGGCAATTATTTTGTTTGCATATGCTGAGAAGATATGCTTTCTCTTTAGATTTTGCTGTTTCTGTGCTGCAGTGGGTCTTGATTCTTTTGAATAAAGTTCTTAAACAGCTGATTTTATGCGATACAGGATGATTGCTTTGGTAGTGGAGAATTCTATCGGTGTGAGTGGTTTTGCAATAGACGGTGGTTGATAGGTTGCCATCTGGAAGGCGATGGACCAAAACATCCAGGAAGGGTAAGGTGTTGTTGTCCTCCTCTTCTGCTGTAAATTGGATGTCTGGATGGAATGAATTCAGTTTCTGTAAGAATTTGGTGGTATCACATCGCTTGATGACCGCAAAGGTGTCGTCCACGTACCTAACCCCAAAACTGGGTTGATAATCAGCCATGACAACACATTCTAGATCCTGCAGTACTGCTTCAGCGATGATGCTTGAAATGGGTGACCCCATGGGTGTGTCTTTTACTTGCTCATAAGTTGTGTCTTTGTAAGTAAAATAAGTTTGAAGGCAGAAACCCAGTAATTGTATATAGTCCTCTGTGCTAGGAGAATTGGGGTGTTGTATTTCTCCTTTTTGCAGAAGGTTTCTAAAAATAGAGATGGCTGGATTTTGGGGAATGGATGTGAAGAGGGATACTACATCGAATGAGATCATGATTTCATCGTCTCTAACCTTTAACGTACGTAATTTCATCAAAAAATCTTCAGAGGATTTTACTGTGGTTAGGGAGTCGCTGATCAGGTGTTTGAGTTTTAAGCTTAACCACTTTGCTAGGCCATAGGTGGGTATACCTCTGAAAGACACGATAGGTCTTAAAGGAACTCCTACCTTGTGAATTTTGGGGAGTCCATATATACGTGCCATGGCCGTGTCTCTGGGTTGGATGGATCTGTGGTCTTCGTCCTTTATTCTGTTTTGCCTCTTGAGTCTGTTTAAAGTGTTGTTAAGTCAGTTGGTGAGTGATGTCATAGGATCCTTAGTGATGCGGTATGCAGTTTTGTCATTAAGTAGATCAAGGATTTTACGGTCATAATCATGTTTATTTAAAATTACTGTAGATCTACCTTTATCAGCTGGGAGGATGATGATGGATTTGTCTTTTCTTAGATCCTCTAAAGCTCTGCTTTCAGATTTTGGTACTGTGTGGTGTGTTCTGTGGTTGATGAGTAGTCCTGATATTCGTTGTCTGATGGTGTTTTTAATGTCTTCACTGCTTTCAATGCGGTGAATAATTGGTTCAAATGAAGCTGCGAAATCAAGGTGTTTGGCATCCTTAAGGTTGGTACCAGCATCAAGTTGTAACAGTGAGGTTTGTTGACTGGTCAAGGTCCTAGATGAAAGGTTGTGTACCAATTTTTCAAAGACTTCTTTCTTGTTTGAGGTGATTAAGCTTTCAGTTTTTCTTTGAAGTGTCTCTGTTTTGTGATGTCGTGCTTTTTGGGTTGTGTGGTATATTAAGAGGTTGAGGATGTTGAAATGTTCTTGGGTGAGGATGGATTGGCATTGTTCACGATGGTGCTGGATTCTGGTATTTTGGGCATCAATGCGTCTGTGATGGTGATTAATCATGGCACACATGATGTGACATTGGAACTGCCAAACTGCTGCATATCCTTCTGGTTATTTAATTGGAGGCTTCTTGTGTAAAGATTTTGGTGGGAGGTTGTTATGCATGCAGTTATGTAAAAAAGCTAGTTGTTCATAGCTGGTAGTCTTGCGTTTGGATAAACTCTCTCTATATAATCATCTAACTATCCAATCATAAGGCAACAGCATTCCAAATAAGATTTCTCACTACCTAGAACATTCATTAAAGAAGATAAGAATTTATATATATATATTTATTTCTAAAATTAAATTATAAACTAATCAGTGAGGGAAGGAATATTATGGAAAAATTCTTCCTTATCTGTTTCTACATTTGTAAGGCAGAATTTTACATATTATGTTTATTATTTTGTATGGGATAATACATACACCTTGCATGTTAGGTGGCTCTATATTTTAGCTGTTAAAGTATTTATCCTTTTTATATGAATAAATTTGATTTGATTTTTCATGACCCAAACAAAATGGGACCTCAAGCAGAGCATACTCTGAGAGATCCAGAATTACAGATTTTCCCACATCAGCTTCAGTTATATTGCCCCAATGGAAAGATCTATTGATTAATGTAATATGTATGAAATAAGAAGCAGTTGAAGACACAATGGAGAGTTTACATCAGGAAAAAAACTGGAAAATTCAATCCCACTGTTTGGATTATATACAAAGAGTTAATGTGTGTACAATTGATGAAGAGAACAATCCGCCCGAAATAAATTCTATGTGTGAATTCTCATTTTATTTCTGAATAGACATTACCACTTTCCATCTGTAATAAGGAGTGTCCTCTTGGCCAGAGCAAGATAAAATTGGAAGTAAAATATTCATGCTGCTATGATTGTAAACTTTGTCCAGAAGGGAAGATAGCCGACCAATTGGGTAAGCAAAGGAATATATTAAATTTATTAATGATATAATAAATATAAACCAAGGCTGAATTTTTAATAACTGTTATGGTGATTGAAAATCTTGACCTTCACATCATATTGAAAGATTATGAACTGTTTTTTTTCAGAAATTTTTGTTCTTACTTTTGCATTGGTAACTTTTCCCATTCTTTTCTCTATTTTTCACCTCCTATTCTACCAAATTATTGATTTTTTATTTTTTGTAATATTTATTTTGTTTTACAATGAAACGTAAAATACAAAACAAAAAAACAAACAAAGTAGAACAAAACAATAGCAAACATCCAGCACTAACAATGATACAAAAAATTGGTGTACCTTAAAAAGAGAAAAGCGTGGTCCAATTATCAAATAAATTTAACATTTAACATATAGAATCCACTCCAACCTGGACACTGAAAAAAAGAAAAAACAGTAAAGTGATTGAATGATTCATTGATTGATTGATTGATTGAATGAATGAATGAATCTGGAATTCATAAGGTTGTATATCTCGTATAATAATACTTAGAGGCTCCCCACAATCTTTAAAACAGAAATAACAATTAAAAAATCACCTTTCCTAACAGCTGCCACATAAATCACCCTCCTGAGTCAACACCCAACCTACTCCAACACTTTTGGGGAATAGCAAAATTTTCCAGCCTGCTACAAGAATAAAGGTTTAGGGATGCATCATAATTCAGGTTGAAGAGTATTGGAAAAGGCTGGATGGTACAGACCAGATTAAACTTTGAACTCCCACATCACTATATTTAACACAAAAGATCTGGAGGATGCCCGCCTATTGGACTTATTGAGAAAGACAGATACCATTGAAGAGAGGTGGTCACACTAATCACTTGAGCCAGTGACATTCAGGGATTGAATGGTGATAACCAGCAACCTCAATTGCATATGGTAAGCCACTAGGACCAACTACAGAAGGAGTAGTAGAACTGAGTGAGTTAAGTGTAGACCATGGTTTTGATATGGGCAGCACCATTTAAAGGGATTCCATAATCAAACTGAGAGCTAAGTAAAATTGCAGAATGCTGTAAAATCAGGGTATACTGAAAATGAAATGAAGATGCTTCAAAATAATAACGTTTTTATGAATGGTTTCTTTTTCAGACTTAGATGACTGTTTCCCATGTCCAAAGGATCAATATCCAAACAAGGATAAGGATGGTTGCCTTCCAAAAAGTATAGTTTATTTAACTTATCAAGAACCTTTGGGTATTTCTTTGGCAGTGATTGCAGTCTCATTTTCTATCATCTCAGCTGTGGTGCTGTGGATCTTCATTAAATATCAGGACACACCTATCGTTAAAGCCAATAACAGGAATCTCACCTATAGCCTTCTCATTGCTCTCCTCCTCTCTTTCCTTTGTACTTTGCTCTTCATTGGACAACCTGACCAAGCCAAATGTCTCTTGCGACAAACTGCTTTTGGCATTATCTTCTCTGTAGCTATTTCTTGCATATTGGGGAAAACAATTATAGTGGTCCTTGCTTTTATGGCCACCAAGCCCAGCTCCAAAATTAGGAAATGGGTGGGGAAAAAGATGGCCACTGCTATTGTCCTATCTTGCTTCCTGGCTCAATTTAACATCTGTATAGTGTGGCTGGCAATTTCTCCTCCTTTCCCAGATTCTGACATGCACTCCATGGCTGAAAAAATTGTTCTGCAATGTAATGAAGGTTCAACCACCATGTTTTATACAGTCCTTTCCTTTTTGGGGTTCTTGACTACTGCCAGCTTCACGGTGGCTTTCCTAGCTAGGAATCTACCTGACACCTTTAATGAAGCAAAGTTTATCACTTTTAGCATGTTGGTCTTTTGCAGTGTTTGGGTGTCATTTGTTCCAACCTATCTGAGCACCAAGGGAAAATATACGGTGGCTGTAGAGATCTCCTCCATTTTGGCTTCAGCGGCTGGATTACTGAGTTGCATCTTTTCCCCAAAATGCTACATCATTATTCTGAGACCTGATCAGAACCAAAAGAAGCAACTAATGAAAAAATGAAACTGATTTTAATCACAAAATCCTTTAAATAAAGCCAAATTGCTCACTTTTAGCATATAGATTTTTTCCCCAGCTTAAGATTCCCTCTATCATTACATCAATATGATGTAAAAAACAATGTATTGAAAAGTTCATTTAACAAGCTATAGAATTGTTCTACATCTTTTCTTTGAAATTTTAAATAATTATTCTGAGCCCTAAACAGAATAGTAAGAGATAGCTAATCAAGAAAATGTTAAAAATATTTTAGTTATATAATGTGCATTAATGTAAAAATGAATGGATGTAAATCCTGAAGCCATGGGCTTCACAACATCCCTGCCAAAAAGAAAGAAAATGTCTTTGTTATATCACCCATAACACGGAAAAGATCCCTGGCACATATGAAGCCAAACATTTGTCAACTTTCTGAGTGTTTCAAGATGCTGTTAATAAAAAAATTCTAAGGGATAATATGAGTGCCTTACTTGCCATTTCAAGGTCTCCCAATATTCCCCTTAATCATTTTTAAGGGACAGGAAAATTTAAATTAAAATCCCTTTCCATAATTCTTAAAGTCTGAGAACCACTTTGCTTTAGCAGGTAATGTCCTAGGCCAGAAACAATGGGACTAAATGTTCTTGTTCTCCTTTAGTCATAAAAACAGACATGTTGTTCTGGAACCTGGGGTGAGGTGTTTGAGGTTGATGATGTTGTAGATCTTCTTCTCAGCCTCCCTGAGAAAGTAGTCTTATTCATGAAGACTACTGTCACACCAACGGTGACTTCTTTAATTTTGATGTCACTATTATTCCTGAACCTTGGATGACATCTGAATCTTTCCTAATGAAATTAGTGCATAAAGGGAGCATTGATTATTTTGGATTTAGCTGGATGGTGAAAGTAATAATTGTGGACATCCAATTCCTTTTTGCATTTATCTGGGTGTATCCTTGCATTGTCATCGTCATAGTCAGCCATTCAGTCACATCTGATCCTTGACCCTTCTATATATCAGTAGTCCTCAATAAATAAATGAACAAGAATAATTTCTTTTCCTCATTTGTTCAACTGGGTTCTCTTTATCTATTTTTAGATCTGTTCTGTGTGGAGAACAGATCACACTTTGCGCATTGATTTATGCAGAAATATTGAAAACTAAAACGGGTTTACAAACATTTAAGTGTCAATGTATATTTCAGGGTGCCAAGAATTATAGTATGATTATGAGTGAAATAAAACAAGGGTAGTAATACACATAGCCTCATCAATCTGCCGCTGGAATAGTTATAACTGGTGTACAAATGTTCTCCTGATTGATGCGGGATCTTGAGAACCAGAGATAGCAGAAGGAAGATTCTGTTAGTTGAGGAAGCATAAGTCCACCAGAACAGGCTCAATCTCCATTCCAAAGCCCCATTTCCAATTGATTCTATTTTCTACATTCCCTGATAATGTCCTTTTAGGGATTTCCATTCTTCCATGTATTTCCATTCTTTCTTTTTCCCTCTAGTAGTGTTTTATTTTCTTTTGTGCATATGAACTCTTACACCCCTATTTTCTAATTCATGTCTCAGTTCCAAAGGTTCAGAACAGTGCAGCTATGTCTATTGAGATATGATAAATATGTTACCTTCTGATATTTTTCAAAGTGTGTGGTATCACAAATGTTCTCCTGACTGCTGCAGGATCTTGAAAAGCAGAGATAGCAGAAGGAACATTTTGAAAATGCCCATCTGTTAGTTGAGGAAGATTAAGTCGACCAGAACAGGCTCAACTCCCATTCCACATCCCCATTTCCAATTAACTCTATTTTCTTCATTCCCAGATGATGACCTTCTAGAGCCTGAATAAATTATAGTATTCAAGGTAGATTCTGATATTTATTTATTTATTTATTTATTTAACAATTTGTTTTTTAATTTATTATTAGTTTGCAAGTTTGCTTGTTTGCTTGTTTGCTTGCATTACAATCTTCTTTACTTCCCATTTCCCTCATAGAGGTTTATTGGACAGTATACAATTTAATCAATTACATTAAGCATTACAAACAGAACAATTTAAGATTTTCTTTTTAAAAAGCAAGGTATTAAGCATTAAACAAAGTATCAAGTATTAAGCAAAATCTGTGAGCAAACTAACCACAACAGGTGTATTTCTATTCTTTTCCCCCTCTAGTGGTGTTTTATTTTATTTTCTGTTTATGAACTCTTACTCCTCTATTTTCTACTTCAGGTCTTATTTCTAAAGATGCATCACTGTGCAGCAATGTCTACTGAGATATGATAAACATGTTTACTTCTGATATTTATCAAACTACTGCTGCAAAGAATGGTACTGATTACTAACAAAGAATAGTTATTGTCCCTTCTTCTCCAAATCTTAAGGGAATTCCAGCAGACACTGTAAAAACTATGGCCATGGATTAAAACATTTGCATTCTATTAATATCTGCTTTGAAAAACAGAAGTGCATGTAGGAAGAAAAAGAAGGACTTGTATTTCATCTGTGATTCTTTATTTTCTTAGTTTTAGATAAAATTCATTATCTTAATCTTAGATAATATTAAGGAATGGTCAGCTTTTCAATTGAATGGTAACATAGGGTCTACTGTTTGATGTCTACAATGATTGCATATTATAGTGAATTAGTTATATTCAAAACATTGGTTTTACTTTTTTTTCCAACTATGATGTGCATTTCTCCTCCCTACACCTGCAAACTTAGTAGTCCTCTCCCAATTGTCCATAAATATTATCAATCTGGAGATGTAATCATTGCTGCTATTATTTATCAGGTTGTCTTTCTTATAAATGAGTTCACTTTTCAAAGCCTTCCTTCTTTTGATGTCCTTGATCAGTACCAGTAAGTATGCTACTACTTCTCCTCGTCCTCACACCACACCTCTTCTTCCCCCTCTTTGCTACTAAAAAGCTTATTTTCTTTCACTTTTATGTTTAAATATATTGTTTGCTTGTCAATTAGTTTGACCAGCTCCATTGACCATATTTAGTCATTTTTAATTCTAAACTGCACAAATGCTTAATCTTTTCTAATACTGATCTTGAAACTGACATGAATATTATTAGCTTTAATCATAATGTATATGAATTTCATTCTCCTCAAGAAACTTCCTTCCTTCAACAAAGTCCCTTCTGGAAAGTAACAAGTTGGACTAATCTGAGGGGTCCTTGGTGCTCTCTGAGCTTGCTTGTTTTCTTGCAGACAATTAATTAGGCTAACTAGGTAACATCATCAGTGCTGATAATGCTAACTAGTTAGGGCAATGAAACATCTGAAGAAAACTAGCAAACTCAGAGAGCACCAAGGATGTCTCATTTCAACCCAGATTTACAAATGTTCTCCTTCTTTCTAATAATCTAAATATTGCAGAAGCTCCCTGGTTAATCTTTAGGAGGTTTTTTTAATTATTATTTCATCCATATATCAAACAGGAAACTCTTATTGTATAATTTAGGTTATTACACATCTACATTGTAAAAAGGAGCTGGCTTCCTTCAATTAGAAAATACAGATAAGATATAGATACTGAAATCAGATAGAAACATAGAAAACTAATAGCAGATTTTTTTTTCTGATGATGAACATGTGTTTATCCCCTCCATGTTTAAATTGAGTTACTGGTGATTGATACACAGTCTCCTTTGAAAGTTGGTTATGAGGTATTACCATTCTTTCTGTAAAGTTAATACTTTATAACAATAGGCTGAATATATTCAGTTCCTCTAATATTTCCTGATGTTTTTTGTCTCTCAAACCTTGCATCATTTTTTTTTTTTTTTGCTTTTCTGGAGTGGCTCAATCTTATCAATCTATTTTTTTTAAGTTAGGTCACCAAAACTGTACACAGTATTTCAAATCAGGTCTGACTAAATGCTAGCCTTAATTCAATGTTAAGTAGCCACAACTAAGTAGTGCTTCCTGGTTGATACAATCTAGGGCTATTATTTGATAGTGACCAAATGCCAGGTGTCCAGAACAAACAATCAGCACTAATTTATATTTTTATGAATACATATGTATAAATTAAAATAGCTGTCCAATTCTGAAACAGAATTGTACAGTTCTCAAGGAACTGGCAGATGTGATCTCAGAACCACTGAACTATATTTTTCAAAGATCTTGGAGCACTGGGGAACTACCAGAGGACTGGAAAAGAACTGATGTTGTTCCCATCTTCAAAAAAAGAAAAAAAATGGATCCAGGAAATTACAGACCTATTAGCCTGACTTCAATACCTGGGAAGATTCTGGAAAAGATAATCAAACAACGAATCAGCAAACACATACAGGCAAACAAAATCACTACTAACAGCCAACATGGGTTTATCAAAAACAGATCATGCTAGACAAACCTTATTGCATTCTTTGACCAAGTGACAAAATTAGTGGATCAGAGGAATGCTGTGGATATAATTTACTTGGACTTCAATAGGGCATTTGATAAAGTAGATCACAACCTACTACTCGATAAGATAGAAAAAAGTGGGTTAGACAGCATCACCACCAGATAAAATTTGTAGCTGGCTGACCGGCCGTACTCAGTGTGTGGTCCTCAATGGAACAGTGCTCTTCAACATCTTCATCAATGATTTGGACGAGGGGATAGATGGGGAACTCATCACATTTGTGGATGACACCAAGCTGGCAGGAATAGCCAACACTCCAGAAGACAGGCTTAAGATAAAGGAGGACCTGGACAGACTTGAACACTGGGCGCTATCTAACAAAATGAAATTCAATGGTGAAAAAAGTAAGGTTCTACATTTAGGCAAGAAAAACCAAATGTACAAGTATAGTATAGGGGGTACCTTGCTCAATAGTAGTAACTGTGAGAGGGATCTCGGAGTGCTAGTGGACAATCACTTAAATATGAGCCAGCAGTGTGCTGCATCTGCCAAAAAAGCCAACACAGTGCTGGGCTGCATTAACAGAGGGATAGAATCAAGATCATGTGAAGTATTAATACCACTTTACAATGCCTTGGTAAGGCCACACTTGGAATACTGCATCCAGTTTTGGTCACCACGATGTAAAAAAGATGCTGAGACTCTAGAAAGAGTACAGAGAAGAGCAACAAAGATGATTAGGGGACTGGAGGCTAAAACATA
>NW_015391057.1:14759-17096 GCF_001527695.2 Protobothrops mucrosquamatus
GCATCCAGTTTTGGTCACCACGATGTAAAAAAGATGCTGAGACTCTAGAAAGAGTACAGAGAAGAGCAACAAAGATGATTAGGGGACTGGAGGCTAAAACATATGAGGAACGGTTGCTGGAATTGGGTATGTCTAGTTTAACGAAGAGAAGGACGAGGGGGGACATGATAGCAGTGTTCCAATATCTCAGGGGCTGCCAGAAAGAAGAGGGAGTCAGGCTATTCTCCAAAGCACCTGAGGGTAGGACAAGAAGCAACAGATGGAAACTAATTAAGGAGAGAAGCAACCTAGAACTAAGGAGAAACTTCCTGACAGTTAGAACAATTAACCAATGGAACAACCTGCCTCCAGAAGCGATGAATGCTCCAACACTGGAAGTTTTTAAGAAGAGATTGGACAGCCATCTGTCTGAAATGGTGTAGGGTTTCCTGCCTTCCTGAGCAGGGGGTTGGACTCGATGACCTCCAAGGTCCCTTCCAACATCATCATCATCATCATTATTATTATTATTATTATTATTATTATTATTATTATTATTATTATTATTATTATTATTATTATTATTATTATTAAATATATTGACAAGGCTTATAACTTTCCCTGAAGGTTCATCACTCATAATTACCAGCACACTTTGGCTCTGTCATTTGCTGTAAAGGAGATCAATGAAAATGGGCTATTACCTAATGTTAGCCTTGGTTTTCTCATTGCTACTGACAGCCATGAGGAAATTACAACTTATCATTTGGCAATGGAATTTTTATCTACCAAAGATAAATTTATACCCAATTACAAATGTAAAGATGAGACCAACACAGTAGCAGTCATTGGAGGAGCCCGTATTAACATCTGTATAAACATGGCAATCATTCTGTGCAACTACAAATTTCCCCAGGTGAGAGATACAAATTTGGATCAATATGAGATGTTCACCAGCTATTTATTCTATTCAAAAATTCGCTTATTGAAAAGAAATATTTGAGCAAAACTATGAGTAAGTCATAAGGCTGTCCCTTTTTACCTGATGAGCAAAACTGCAGATGTCACGTAAAACTAATTTTAAACATCCTATTTTTGTATACCATTCAAACCCACAGATTGGATTTAATCAACAGATATGATTTTTTTTCTTTATTTTGGAAGATACCCTTTATTCCTTTGTTCTTCTGACTTTCTCCATTTAGATCACATATGGATCAGCTCCATTGATGAATACTGAAACAGCAATATTTGTCAAATCGATGTTCCCAGATGAGTATCACCAATTTAAAGGAATACTGCATTTATTGTTGCATTTCGGATGGACCTGGGTTGGGTTAGTTTCTCTGGTTGATGAAGATAGAGACAGGTTCATTCAAAAGAGATTTTCCATGTTTTCAGAGAGAGGAATCTGCTTTGACTTTATAGAATGTCTTCCCCAAATTGTGTATGGTAGTGAAGGTGCTGAGTGGATAGAAATTGCAGGTAAAATATTCAAAGTAATAATGGAGAGTACAGTCATTGCAGTCATCTTAAGTGCTGAAATTACAGGAATAGTACCTTTGAGAGTAATGATCTATTTTTTCAGTTATGATGATATTCCAAAGGAGAGAAAGGCCAAAGTTTGGATCATGACAGCCCAGATGGAATTCACCTCCATTCGGATGCAAAGACAGTTGCCCATTGATTTTCTCCATGGTGCTCTTTCCTTTGCAATTCACTCTAAGGAGCTGACTGGATTCCAACAATTTATGCAGACGAGAAACCCAAACCTAGAAAAAGATGATGGATTTATTAGGGATTTCTGGAAAGATGCATTTGAATGCTCATTCTCCAGTGATATTACAGATGGGAATGCTGAAAGGATCTGCACTGGAGAAGAGAAGCTGGAGACTCTTCCTAATTCTGTCTTTGAGACCACCATGAATGTACATAGTTATAGCATATACAATGCAGTCTATGTTGTGGCACATGCTCTGAAGGCCTTGCGATCTTCCAAACACAAAGGGGGTCGAAAAATAGATGAGAGGACATGGAGGCTCTTCCTCCAATCACCATGGCAGGTAATGTTGGCCAATAGAAAATTTGGGGAAATCATCAGGTACCAGCATAAGAGACCAGTTTTGTGTTTTGCTTTGTTGTGTTGTTTTAACTGTTAAAATGCTTTAAAGATAGATTTGAAAGCTATAAGGAAATACTTGATATTTTCATATGAAAGAAAATAAAATTAATATATGAAAATATAAGGCTTAGATCTAGACACAGTTAGAAATATGTGACATAAAAACTTCATTTTATGTGTAAAATGGTATATACGGGATCTTATTCAATCCATTATATTTGACAATTTTAAATGTA
>NW_015391057.1:17702-21417 GCF_001527695.2 Protobothrops mucrosquamatus
TTCATATGAAAGAAAATAAAATTAATATATGAAAATATAAGGCTTAGATCTAGACACAGTTAGAAATATGTGACATAAAAACTTCATTTTATGTGTAAAATGGTATATACGGGATCTTATTCAATCCATTATATTTGACAATTTTAAATGTAAAAACTCAAAAGCTTCATTGAATAGCATTATTATTCCTCATCAGATGGATTTTGGAGTTACTAAAATTCAAAGATTCCCCAAAGTGCTTTTTCAAAAGGCAATTGGACTTCCTTTGTTTCTCCTTGAAGGTGTATTGTTTAAGTTCAGAACTGAGTGTCATGATTCTGATAGATGAGACCATTTAAAAGAACTTCAAGGCAAGCATTTCTTCCTTAAAGAATAATTTTATTTGGCTACAACATAACAGAACATACAAGGGTGAACCCAAGACTAAATTCCCCTCCCCTTGTTTACAAAGTTGCAAGTTTCATTTCCCATCCCAAATTGCTATCATAAATCACATTCACCAATTGTTTGAAAACGTGGCACTCGGGCCAAAATGTTATCAGCAATAATCTTGGTTCCCATACATGTGAAATTTTTTGGCTAACTTAAAAGTACACACACATCCTCCTTCTTCTAACTAAATATATGGTAATGAAGACAAAATGAAAATGGCTTCAGTTCGGTTTGTCACAGTGTTGACACTGAGGAAGCTTTTTGGATGAGAAGCAAAATATCTTCAACTGAATGTTTACTGGCCATGATGCCGTTCCTGACACCGCACGAAGTTTGCAACAGATATTTTCTCTTTGCACCCTGATTGAGAAACATCTGTAGCTTCCTAGGATTCAACTCTTAACCTTCCGAATGGGAGGAAGAGTCTTTACAACTAGGCCACTAGGCTGTTCTCTATCTTGCCTACACTATATGACAGAACACTGAATTCACAATTTCTGAAATGGTTCATCAAAGCAAAGTGATCCCTCAGATCTCTCCCTTTGTTGATTTCTTATCTGACAGTTTTTCACCAGGGAGTAGAAAATGCATTTGATAAAAATATATTTCTTTACCAGATTGAAATTGGTGTAGACTGAAGCAGATCCCAACAGCTTACTTTTCATTAAGTCTAGACCAAATTGAAAGAAACAAATAGAGATTTTCCCATCTGCTTCAAAGATTCGAAATAACTTTCTGTGTCTTTTTTTTCTCTTCTTCATTTAGCTGCACCATTTTTTGCAACAAGTCTCCTTTAACAACAGTGCTGGAGAACAGGTTTCTTTTGGCCCCAATGGAGAACTAGAAACTGGATTTGATATTTTCAACTGGGTTACGTTTCCAAACAAGTCCTTTCTGAGAGTCCAACTTGGAAAGATCGACCCCACGGCTCCTCCAGACAAGCTCCTCACCATATCTAAAAAAGATGCCATTTGGCCTCTTATATTTAACCAGGTTTGTCTCATTTTTCCCAGTTCTTGAAATTATTAGCCACTGATCCATTGAAGTAACACAAGTAACACAAGCCACAAGTACAGCAACACTAAGAGTAAGCAAACCTTTAGCAATCCATGTGCTATTGATCACAGGTAGTCCTTGACTTACAACAGTTCATTTAGTAACAAGTCACAGATACAACATTGAAAAAAATGAGGTATTGCCATTTTTCACATTTACAACCGTTGCAGCATCCCCATGGCCATGTGATCAAAATTCAGATGCCTGACTCATATTTATGACAGTTGCAGTGTCCCAGAATCATGTGATCACTGTTTTTGAATCATGGGGAAACCACATTCACTCAACAACTGCAGTGATTTACTTAACATCTGGGGGGAGAAAAGTCATAAAATGGAAGAAAGCTCACTTAACAACTGTCTTACTTAGCAACATAAATTTTGACCTAAGTTGTGGCTGTAAGTCAAGGACTACCTGTATTATTATTTATTTATTAAACCAATATACTGCTCATCTTTAGATGGCCTGTAATCATTAAAAAAAGATGAAACCTTAGAACAATAAATATTGACATTAAAATTTATTTCAAATTGAAAGGATTAGAAAGAAGGTAGCGAGATGTACATGGGGAGGAGGAGGGATCTTATTTTAAACACCCCCAAAATGATACATCCGCCTTGAAGTTCCAGGCCAGTTCTCAGAATGAGGTCTTCAGGCCCTTTGGATTGCCCAAAGGAGTGAGTGGGTATTTTTTTTTTTTAATGTGACATGAACATAAACTACTAAATTTAAAGAGGTTTCTCTCTGTGTGTATGTGTGTGGGGTCCTTGGTGCTTCTTGAGTTTGGTTGTTTTTTGCAGACATTTTATTACCCGAACTAGGTAACATCATCATTGTGCAACCAAGTTCAGAGAACACCAAGGACTTTTCAGTTCAACCCAGAGCTATGAATATTCTCCTTTACTGGGATCAAATAGATGGCTTAAGATTTCTATATCTAAAATATATATATTTTTAATAACCTCCTCTGGTTGGTGAAGAAGTTGGAACATTCAGAGATGGTTAAATTAAATGATTAGAGAAAATACCATATCTACAGTTATAACTGACCAGAGACCGCTGATATTTCTTTGCATGAAAGCGAAAAAAAGGCATTTATGGGCTGTAGTTTCAATGATTGAAAAAAATGGATAAACCTAAAGTGAAAGATAACTTTGTAATAATTGCTGAAAAAATAAATTGGGAGCTTTTTCCTTCCGTTTTTATCAAATTTTTGCACTATTTTCCCTCTTTCATTTTTTCTCTGTTCTTTTTATTCTGCATTAGTTTGTTAATTCCTATATTCCATTTAAAACTTTAGTACTTTTAATAAAGCGTCCCCCCAGAAAAAGATGAAATAGGGAAATTTTACTGAAGACTTTATCTGTCCATCTTGTTATCTAGCTAATTATGCTAATACAGGTAGAATAATATCACTGTATGCAATTGAGAATTTAAATGGCTTTCTTGAAATTATTAAAACAGTCTGGAGAAACTCTGTTTTTGAAATATATTTCAAGTATTTATTTATTTATTTTCATTTTATTTTATTTATTACATTTGTTTGCCACCCACGTCACCACAGGGCAACTTTGGGTAGCACTTAGCACTAGCACTTAGACGTATATACCATTTCACAGTGCTTTACAGCCCTCTCTTAACAGTTTACAGAGTTTACTCCCCTATTTTCTACTTCATGTCTCAGTTCCAAAGGTTCAGAACAGTGCAGCTATGTCTATTGAGATATGATAAATATGTTACCTGCTGATATTTTTCAAAGTGTGTGGTATCACAAATGTTCTCCTGACTGCTGCAGGATCTTGAAAAGCAGAGATAGCAGAAGAAACATTTTGAAAATGCCCATCTGTTAGTTGAGGAAGCATAAGTCAACCAGAACAGGCTCAACCCCCATTCCACATCCCCATTTCCAATTAACTATATTTTCTTCATTCCCGGATGATGACCTTCTAGAGCCTGAATAAATTATAGTATTCAAGGTAGATTCTGATATTTATTTATTTATTTAATAATTTGTTTTTTAATTTATTGTTAGTTTGCTAGTTTGTTTGTTTGCTTGTTTGCTTGCATTACAATCTTCTTTACTTCCCATTTCCCTCAGAGAGGTTTATTGGGCAGAGAGGTTTATAGGGAAATTTTACTAAAGACTTTATCTTGTCACCACAAGGCAACTTTAGGTAGCACTTAGCACTAGCACTTAGACTTTTGTAGCATTTCACAGTGCTTTACA
>NW_015391057.1:23481-25941 GCF_001527695.2 Protobothrops mucrosquamatus
CAAACAGAACACTCCCCCATCCAATCAGAGCACAGCCAACCCCCCATCCAATCAGAGCACAGCCAAGCTCCTTAACCAATCAGAAAACACCTCCACCCAATCAGAACACAGCCAAGCTCCCACCCAATCAGCTCCAACCCCACTGGCAGTTAAAAGGAAGAAACAGCCGTGATCGCACACTACTCCCAGAAGCACGAAGCTGAAGACACCAGCCTGAAGATGACGAATGTGACTTCGTCGAAACGTCGCCAGGACACTTCTAATTTTACGTGGGAGAGAACCCGAGTGACCAAAGACCTACATACAAACACCCGCGAAAACCTCAGAAAACATATATATATATATATACTCCAACACAGGAAGTTTTTAAGAAGAGACTGGACAGCCATTTGTGTGAAATGGTATAGGTTTTCCTGCCTGAGCAAGGTGTTGGACTAGATGACCTCCCAACTTTTTGTTTTTTATTATTATTATTATTATTATTATTATTATTATTATTATTATTATTATTATTATTATTATTATTATTATTATTATTATTATTATTATTATTATTATTATTATTATTATTATTATTATTGCAAAGTCAGCCAGATGTTCAGACTGGATTTGACATTTTGTCTACCTATCAAGTTTTTACCAAGGACCTGGGATAGGCAGATGTGTATGTTTGATGGTATTACAGATATCGTCGCAGGATGGAAGCAGTTCCTAGTAAGGCCGCCTTTTGCAATTGACTAATGGCGAATTTGTCAATGCCAATGGTGTTCAAGTGGTGCTCCAGTTGTTTTGGGATTGCACCCAAGGCGCCTATTACTATTGGTACTACCCTTGCTTGCTTTTACAACAGTCTTTCTATTTGTATTTGTAGGTCTTTGTATTTTGTTTATTATTATTATTATTATTATTATTATTATTATTATTATTATTATTATTATTATTATTATTATTATTATTATTATTATTATTATTATTATTATTATTATTATTATTATATATTTCTAAAAGTAAATTATAAACTAAACAGTGAGGGATGGAGTATTATGGAAAAATTCTTTCTTATCTGTTTCTACATTTGTAAAGCAGAATTTTACATATTATGTTTATTATTTTATATGGTTTGGTAACCCCACTCTTGCATATTAGGTGGCCCTATATTTTTGCTGAGTTAAAGTATTTATCATTTTTATATGAATAAATTTGATTTGATTTTACATGACCCAAACAAAATGGGACCTTTGAGAGATCCAGAATTACAGATTTTCCCACATCAACTTCAGGTATATTGCCCCAATGGAAAGTTCTATTGATTAATGTAATATATATGAAATAAGAAGCAGTTGAAGACACAATGGGGAATTTACATCAGGAAGAAAACTGGAAAATGCAATCCCACTGTTTGGATTATATACAAAGAGTTAATGTGTGTACAATTGATGAAGGGAACAACCCCCCCAAAATAAATTCTACGTGTCAATTCTCATTTTATTTCTGAATAGACATTACCACTTTCCATCTGTAATAAGGAGTGTCCTCTTGGCCATAGCAAGATAAAATTGGAAGTAAAATATTCCTGCTGCTATGACTGTAAACTTTGTCCAGAAGGGAAGATAGCTGACAAATTGGGTAAGCAAAGGAATATATTAAATTTATCAATGATATAATAAATATAAACCAGGGCTGAATTTGTAATAACTATTATGGTGATTGAAAATCTTAACATTCACATAATATTAAAAGATTATAAACTGTGTTTTTTTTTCAGAAATCTTTGTTCTTACTTTTTGGAAGTCAAGGTGCTTTTGCATTGGTAACTTTTTCCATTCTTTTCTCTATTTTTCACCTCCTATTCTACCCAAATTATTGATTTTTTTATTTTTTGTAATATTTATTTTGTTTTACAATAAAAGGTAAAATACAAAACAGAAAAAGAAACAAAGTAGAACAAAACAATAGCAAACATCCAGCACTAACAATGATACCTAAAAAAGAGAAAAAGGTGGTCCAATTATCAAATAAATAATTAACATATAGAATCCACTCCAGCTTGGGCACTGAAAAAAAGAAAAAGCAGTAAAGTGATTGAATGATTCATTGATTGATTGATTGAATGAATGAATGATTCTGGAATTCATAAGGTTGTCTATCTCATATAATAACACTAAGAGGCTTCCCTCAATCTTTAAAACAGAAATAACAATTTAAAAACTCACCCTTGCTACTAGCTGTCAGACAAATCACCCTCCTGAGTCAACACCCAACCTACTCCAACACTTTTGGGGAACAGCAAAAGTTTCCAGCCTGCTACAAGAATAAAAGTTTAGGGATGCATCGTAATTCAGGTTGAAGAGTATTGGAAAAGGCTGGATGGTACAGACCAGATTCAACTCTCAACTCCCACATCACAACATTTAACACAAAAGATCTGGAGCATGCCCACCTATTGGACTTATTGAGAAA
>NW_015391057.1:28698-30804 GCF_001527695.2 Protobothrops mucrosquamatus
CGCCTGCCCCACCACATACATCGGACAAACCAACAGAAGAATAAATGCACGCATTGAAGAACACAAGAACTCAGTCAGAAAAGAGGAACCAACTTCTTCCCTGGTCCAACACCTTAAAGCCACAGGACATAAAATTGACTTTAAAAAGACCAGAACTATTGCCAAAACTGAACACTTTAACAACAGAATAATCAGAGAACCCATCGAGATAGAAAAACGCCCACACAGCATGAATAAACGAGATGATACCTCCCGCCTACCAGCCATCTGGAAACCCGCCCTTATTGGCAAACTAGTCCCTAACACAAAGAACGACACCAGACCCACACTCACGAAAACCACACAGGAGGTCACCACCACAAATCCATGCAAAAAGCAAACCCAAAGAAATGTAGTAGAATCTCTGGGTCTTAATTCTAAAGTACAGTTTTTAATTGTAGCACGTATTTCTGCAGTGGCCTCATAGATCTTTTCCAATATGAGTGCATTGCTCTCCTCCTCTCTTTCCTTTGCACTTTGCTCTTCATTGGACAACCTGACAAAGTCAAATGTCTCTTGCGACAAACTGCCTTTGGCATCATCTTCTCTGTAGCTCTTTCTTGCATATTGGGGAAAACAAGTATAGTGGTCCTTGCTTTCATGGCCACCAAACCCAGCTCCAAAGTTAGGAAATGGGTTGGAAAAAAGATGGCCACTACTATTATCTTAACTTGCTTCCTGACCTAATTCAACATTTGTATAGTGTGGCTGGCAATTTCCCCTCCCTTCCCAGATTCTGACATGCACTCCATGGTTGAAGAAAGAGTTCTGCAATGTAATGAAGATTCAACCACCATGTTTTATACAGTCCTTTCCTTTTTGGGGTTCTTGACTGCTGTCAGCTTCACAGTGGCTTTCCTAGATAGGAATCTACCTGAAAGCTTTAATGAAGCAAAGTTTATCACCTTCAGCATGTTGGTCTTTTGCACTGTTTGGGTGTCATTTGTTCCAACGTATCTGAGCACCAAAGGGAAATATATGGTGGATGTAGAGATCTTCTCCATCTTGGCTTCAGCNTGAGCACCAAGGGAAAATATATGGTGGCTGTAGAGATCTTCTCCATTTTGGCTTCAGCGGCTGGATTACTGAGTTGCATCTTTTCCCCAAAATGCTATATAATTATTCTGAGACCTGGTCTGAACCAAAAGAAGCAACTAATGAAAAAATGAAACTGATTTTAATCACAAAATCCTTTGAATAAAGCAAAATTGCTCACTTTTAGCATATAGACTTTCCCCAGTTTGAGATTCTGCATTATTCCTTTATTTTCACTTCAATATGACGTATAAATGAATTCACTGAGAAATTTATTTAACAATCTAGAGAACCTATCTGCATTTTTCTTTTTTTTAAAATATATTTTATTGGTTTTTTAATTTTAACAAAAGGTACTTGGGACACACCGTGGTCTTTGGGTAAACAAACATTCCAAATTAAAAAACATACATAAACAGCTCAACTTAATACATTCACTGTCATCTCTCTATTTCCCTCAAATAACATAATAGATTTAATATATTCCATTTCTAGCTTAAATTTCGATTACTACTAAACCTGTTTTAAAACTTTATCAATTTACAATTACCATAATCAAATATTGTTTTACATCAACAGATTATCACTTCAAGTATCTCTTCCAGATATGTTCAAGCTCTTAGTCTCTCTCATCCCTCTTTTTTTCACCAATCTCATTTATTTCTTCTTCCAATAATAACTAACTTAGTTAAAAAAAACAATGTTAAATCTTAATTCATTTCAATTCATTAGACAAACTTGAAATTCCATCCAATTAATTATCATACCTTATCAAATCATATTATTATACACAAAAATCACTTAATCAATTTTAGCACTTCAAACTTCCAATCTAAAAACTCAACGTTTTTTTCAATTCCAGTATGAAGAGATGAAGTGTGAGGAGATCTTTGTTGTTTTGGTCTAGGAGGAATCTCCTAGACCAAGTGCCAATCAAAGAAGCCTTGCAGCCATCCAAAACAAATATAACCCCCCCAAGCACATCCTAGATCTGACCAACCACTGCCTATCCAACACATACTTCATCTACAA
>NW_015391058.1:0-11120 GCF_001527695.2 Protobothrops mucrosquamatus
TTCAAATGCTTGAAAGTGGCCGCCTAACTTTCCTAATTCCTAGGTGGGGTTGAGGTAATCCCAGCAGCAAAACAGCAATATGCAATTTTAATCAACTGAACAAGATCCCTATGAGAAGGTGCAAGTTTAAAAATGAATGTATATTTCTATGTGGCAAAAGTGCATTAAATAAAAGAAGCTGAACATGGAAAATCTCTCTGCAGAGAACAGCTGCTGATACATGAAATTTGCCTTACAAACAAAATTATAAAGCCAGCTCCTTCTTCATTAACCTTAGTTCGGAGAAGAGGATGAAGAGGAATAGCTGAGGTCTTGGCTTTCTAAATCCAATTTATTTACTGGCCTTATTTCAATGACACTTTCCTCCTTCTCCTTTGAATGCAGAAAAATCTTGAGTGCGCTACTGTTCCCTTCTTTTTGAATTAGTCACATGTGAGGGACCATGCAATGACTAGACTAGACTTCATAGCTCATCTTATTAGGCTATTTGAGAAAAGGAAGTGGTGGAGAAAGAGAGCAAGGGAGGGCAAGTGAAACAAGTAAGAGGCCATTTTTCTATGAGATGTTGAAAACTCACTGCAACCTGGAAGACTTTTTATACCTCCCAAATCCATATTAAACACTATATAGCATGTACAGTTAGCCCTAATGAGAATTAATATCCTAAATACTAAAATAATTCACAAAGAACTAGCTCAATTGATTGAAGCCCCCAGTTCATTAGGGAAACAAACTGACAGGTTGGTTCCCAGATGCATTTGTTCTGACAAGATTAAAGATGCATTTCAGCTGAGAAAAAAGGTATTGCTAAAATCAGGATTGCCTCAGGAGGTGCAATTAGGAAATAAAAAATGATGTGCAGGAGGGGAAAAAAAACCAGAGTGGCCAAATGACATTCAGCCTCTTGAGAAGAGAGCTTCACTATAATAATGCATAATCATACTTGCTGTTTATGGAGTATATTTAGTCATTCAAAACATTTCGCAGATAATTTTCTCCATAAACTTCACAATTGCCTTGTGAGTAAATCAACATTATTATTATTCCTACTTCGGAGCTGGGAGACTTAAGTGATACAACTTATCCCTTTAATTGGAAGACATCTGCATTCCTAGCTCTTGCCCCTAAAGAATCTTTTTGGCATAACTGGATGTCTTAGAAAAAACTTGTCCTTCACCTTCCATTTGTTTTGGAGATCTACTGGGGGCACAAAGGACCCTTCTACATTGTATGGTTTCTTCACTCCAAACAGATGAAAGTAGAAAAACAATTGTTTCAACTCCTTCCAATCTCAAAATGCCAAACTGCAATCAGCCAATCAAAGCTCTTTGTGCAGTTGACAGATAGGAGCCTGCAAAAAAATTGTCAGTTAGTGCCTAACCAACTACTGCTTGTCCCAGAGCATCAATCAATCAATACAGTTCCAATCACCAAACTCCACAGTGGACAGAAATGAAACCAATTGTTACTCCTACACTCATCTACAGCATGTTTCAATGTGTGATGTGCATTTGGCTGCTTATTTGCAGGAATGTGGACACATCCCATTTCAAAAATAGAATATCCCAGGAAACATTTTTGTCTAGATCAGGGATGTCAAACTGCCAGCCCGCAGACCAGTTGCATCATGTGGAGGCCGCACCCACTCCAGCTCTGGCAATGCGAAAAAAGTTGCGATATGTCATGACACATCACGTGACGCGGCAAGTTTGACAGCCGTGGTCTGGATGGATCTATGGTTGTGAGGGTCATTTTTTATTCTCCTTTTACTATGGCTTGTATTTTTTTGTTTTTATGATATTTATTATTATAGGTTTTTATATCTGTATTTGCTATTTTTATATCTTTGCTTTTTAGCTATTCTGTGTGAAGAGTTGCTTCTAAGTGAGATGGGTAACTATATAAATTTGATTAATAAATAATAAACACTCAAACAATTGAGTTGTTTGAGGGGCAGCAGTTTTAAGAAAGAAAATATAAAGAACAGGATATTCTTTATAATTGTTTGGATATAGAATATTCATAAAATTCCATGTTCATACTCCTTAACTTTTTGTAATCAGCTATTGTTAGTTGGGTACTGCTACTTAGTTAGGCCAACTGGTCAGGCTGAGCAATTGGTCAAAACTTCCCAGAAACTTGATTTTGCAGAGCTAGGCCCAAGCCAGAAATATGACAGTGAGATCCTTTATTTATTTATATCTAATGGACAGAATCTTGCCAATCTAAAGCCATAACTTTCTAAGCTACTAGATATATACTGATAGTTTCTAAAATGTGGTTACCCTGAACCTCTTCCCCTCTCCTTCATCCAGCTCAGGACTGCAGTTTCTTGATCTGAGTCTCTTTCTGAGAAAGCTATGAATTGTCCAAATCTTCCCCCTCTGCTTTGCGGGTGCACAATCCATCACACTAGGCCTGGATCTGTTTTGTAATGTGAGAACTGAACCCGCCTTTTGGACAAAAGCGGCATGATTTCATTGTTTGAGATTGTGTCCAAAGGGCATTCATGTTAACCTATTTTTTGTTGTTGTTTGTTTAGATCTCATGTTTTATTGTTAAAAAGAAATACAAGCAGATGTCACACAGTGATTGTTCTCTTTTCTTACACACAAATCTGTGAGTGGAGATTAAGGTAGATGGCTGTGCTGAAAACAGCAACATTGCTTCATGTTTACTTTCTCATCTGAAACAAAATGGGGGGGGGGGCTGAGTATTCCTACCTGTTCTTTCATAACAAATGACATGGAGGAAAAGAAAAATAGACCTGATCTAAAGCAAATTAGCTGCTATTTCAGGAGCAAACCTATTTTGCCCCCATGACTTAGCACCAGCACAAAAGGCATCTTATTTATTTATTTATTTATTACATTATCTAACTTCATTTACAATCTCAAGAAGGAGTCCCTTGGAGGCTTTTATTACTTTTATATTTCCCCCCCTCTCTTTTCCTCCCATATCTAAAAGCTGCTTTAGCATCCCCAGACACATATCTTTTTATAATGTTGTTTGTCTTCTCTCTCTTATTCACGAACAATTTTTCATAGCCATCTCAAGATTCGTTTCTGTACATTTCTTCTACATGCCTTGCAAAAAGTTATTGGGAGTTTTTTAGACACTGGGACTGAACTGTGGGAATGTAAAATATTTAAAACCTATGCTTTCATTCCAAATGAGGAAGACAATGTGTGTTTGGCAACTATGAAAATTACCAGTGGAACAAAACAGAAGAAACTGTAATAGACAATAATTCCTAGCAAAATTAAACCAAATCCAATTACTAAAAGATGCAAGTACATTTATGTAGTATTCATAAAGCAATGGGACATGGTTTTGTAAAATTTAATAAAACAAAATTTTATTTAGGGAAATAGGGCACAGAACAGTAAAGAATGAGGGAGGGAGGGAGGGAGGGAGGGAGGGAGGGAGGAAGGAAGGAAGGAAGGAAGGAAGGAAGGAAGGAAGGAAGGAAGGAAGGAAGGAAGGAAGGAAGGAAGGAAGGAAAAGCTGACATCTGAATCCAATAAGCAACCTAAAACATGTGAGTAATTATTTCAGTAATAAAAATGCAATACATTATTTCATATTTATGGAGACAACTGGAAAAGTGTCTATCCTCACTAAACCAAACTAACCACTGGAAGTAATTAGAATGAAAGCTTTGTTTTTACTCTGTTAATGTAGCAGAGATTTGGTGTAAGGAGAGTTGCATAATTGTTAATGTAAATTTAATAAAGCCATCTTGCGTTTGAACAAGCAAAGCATTTCAGAGGCTTTATGCAAGTAAACTTAAATTGCTGAGACTTCATGCTGCTAAATGTAATATAAGAAAAACAAATGATTTGCTTACTAATCAGTTCTAACTAGTTCTCCTATCGTGGATAGTATTTCCAAAGGACAAAGTTTTCCTTCCTTCCTTGAGGCAATGATAGTAGATAAAGGTTGCTATGCAGATGCTCTCTTCATATGGACCAGATGAAAGAAGCAAGGAAGATTTCAGATGAAAGTGGAAAAAAATAGCAGAGTTGGATAATCACTGACCATAGGGGACTAGGGCAACAGATTTGTAACTACAATTATGTCAATCCCTCTCCGACTGTCAATGTGGGGTTTCGATAAAGCAACAGTAAATAAAATAGAAAATATTGTATATGCTAATAATCAGACAAGAAGACACATAAAGTCAAACAAGAACTGAAATATTTATGACCATTTCAGTATGTTATTTTGCTCCTTTATAGGATCTCACTAGTAAGCATATTATAAACATAATATATAAACTATAATATAAATTATTTTTTATTGAAAGAGAATTTTACACAGGGTTAAAAACTACAAAAACATAAAAAGTAAAGTAAAAAAGAAAATGATATGAAAGAATAAAAGAAGTGAGAAAGAATAAAAGAAACAGGAAGATATCTAAAAAACTAATTCTGATCTTCTTTGCAGCAGTTACAAATACGATTTTTACCATTTCCATCCTCCCAAATTTCATATCATAGTTCCCTTCTTCCCATAAACAACCCTTTTTAATCACAAATGAAGGCAAATATACATGTCCCAAGATAATGTTGCAGGATCCAATCTGGGTTGATCTCTGGGACCCAGAGATTTTAGTCTTCCAAGCTTTCAGACTCGTCCTGGAGCCCAACCTCATTCCAGTAGAGAGAAGTTCCCTCCAGCACGAATCTGAAATCTCGGAAGACTAACCCTCCGGTCCTGGTGACCTACCCAGATGGGATCCTTTTTAATCAATCTTCTAACCAATAACCAGGAACTTCTTAGAAAAGGGGTAGTTCCTCTGAAAAATTGCAAGGGATTGGAAATAAGTATTCATATTTTCAAAACATTCTTGAAATATTCTGAATTCGGCATTTACTGGTATATTCAGTAATTTTTCTGTACCAGCTAAGACATAATATAAATCCTGAACAAAAAAAATCTAAAAAATATTTATTCTATTTTTATTTTTTAATAATATCTGCATCTATTTATGCTATACTTATATCTTGTTAACTAAATTGAGCATGAATCTTTTTCATTTTTAAATAAGCATTTAACATTTAAGTTAGGTATTTTCACATCAGCCAAAGGAGCTTCTGTAGATTAAGGATTTCATGTCATCACCTGGCATTATTGCTGTCCACTAAGAGAGCTAATCAATTTTTAAGAAAACACTTTTCTTGTTTGGCAAATAACAAGAAACCTGTAAAAAGAGCATGGCACATTAATGATAATTTCTGACAGCTGAATTGGTACTGACAATTTTGTGTGGGGAGAAAAAAAATACTATTGATTGTAAATAATAGTTTCCAGTCTGTTTGCTCTGCAAGCCTTGTATTTCTGTCTTGAATAAAAGTGCATTACAGAATCAGCACTGATTCAAAGCTGGAATTTTTTTTCCTAAACAAGATGATTGCCATTAAATGACAAAAAAAAGAACATATGTTTCAGAGCAGAAGCAAGAAAAGGACAGTCTGATTATGAATTCCTAGCTAAAGACATTTTATTAAAATTATGGTAGTATTGTAATCATGCATTATACAGTCATACCTTTACTCATTCATTCCTCACTTTTTATATTTTAAAAGAAAAGGAATGTTCTTATAAGTATATATTTTAATTACATTGCCTTTCAATTTCAGTTTTACTATGTTGTTCATATTAATCACTTTTACTGGAGGAAAAATCGTTCATCTAAATGAATAATACAAGTCCAACTTGATTCAAACCTTCTCCTCAAACCTTGTGTTTTAATTTTCTACTTGTATAAAAAGATATATGAGTAGAGGAGCATAAGGCTTGCTTAATCACTTTGCCAACAGATTGCTATCTGTGAAAGGAGCAGAATGTGCTTTGCATCAATACAGAGATATTTCAGCCCAATTCATTTGTGTCATGGAACAAAAAATCAGGCTGCTGTGCCGAGTTTCTCTAACTCAAGTCATTTCTTTTTCTTAAAATAAAATACATTCCTTAAGCTTGTTAGCAAGCTAAGGAAGACACAAATTGTTCTCAGACTATAGACAGGAGATGAGAAACCATTGAGGTGAACAAATGGTTAAACTGAACCAAAATAGAAATCCAATCACAAGGACCATGATTTGAAAAGTAAATCTCACAATCAATGTATTTAATATTGCCATACTTACTCTTTCTTCTACCTCTTCTCACAAAGGCATTTTATAACAGTGTTATATTTTGTGGTGCTTTGTTATGCCTTAGATGAAATATGCTTTATCAGAATATTTTGAATCAAAGATAAAACAAATCAGAGCCATTAGTTTCACCTAGAGTGAGTTTTGTACAGATCTGCGCTGTATTTACAATTTGCATGAATACAGCCCAAGTATTGAGCAGGAAATCCCTAAAACCATTCAGAAGAGCTATAAGCTCTTGATAAGACAGTATCAGATGCACCACTGCCAAAATTTTTTTGCTTTATTGTTTCTTAAATGGGGAAACATTACTTCTGTCCATAACACCTACATGGCACCTGGCAACACCTAGCTGTCTGTCATCAATCTTGGGAAGTTAAACAATATAGGACCTAGTTGTACTGCAATAACGACTTCTAAGAAAGCTCAGCCCTGCTGGTGTAAGAAGTCAATAGCCTCTTTTACATCTATATTGCCTACTCTCAGTTGAATGGTGCACATATACACTTGCCTAAACCAAAATTATATTTTGTCCAATATATTATCTTGGGGAAAAATCCCAAGATATTTTATTTATATTTTCATCCTCAATTAGCTGATTACATGGAACATGCAATAAATCTCTCTTTCTCTCTCCCAAAGTAGCCTTAATGATATTGTGCAAATAGTTCTAGACAAAAGAAGAAATTTCCTGGCAAAGATACAAAGTAGCTGATTTTTTTCTGGTTAGTTTTACAGACCACGTTTCATTATGTATTTTGTCACCATTCATTTCTAAATTTCCTCACATTAAACAACACTTGGTGAAAGAATTACAGCATCTTACCAATCCCTTTGCGTATATTTAAATTTTAAAAATCCACCCATTCCAGAAATGTGTTTTAATCATTTCTTCAGATACCAAATATTGCTATTTCGGTTTCTTGCTGAAGCAGAAGACAAAACAGTCATCCTCTATTCTATCTCTTCCATGTCTATTCCATTTTTCACCTGTCTCCCACATAGAAAATACAGAAGGACAAATAATTACCAGGCCCCCAAAACCAAGAAAGATATGTAGAGTTTCTTCTAAGCAGTTTCTTTTATTGTTCCTCACATATAAAAATAAATATTGCTAAACTAAAACAGCTACTAGCATCATCAAAGATATGTTCAGAATTGCATATTATTGTAAGCCAGGGGTGTCAAACTGCCAGCCCACGGGCTGGATGCGTCATGGCGAAACCGCGCCCACCCATGGAAAAAAGAGTCACGATATGTCGCAACATGTCACGTGACATTGCGAGTTTGACACCCCTGCTGTAAGCTGAAGGAAAAAGATAATCAGCTGACTCCCATTGCATCTTATTAACTCACCATATGGCAGTGATGAAGGAGCCATCTTAACTCTCTCCCAACCAAACTATCTAAACTTCACTGTCTCTTGGTCCTCTGGAATGCAGCCCTTCCCTTCTGGGAGTCCAATCTACATTCCACCGTAATAATACTTTTACGGAAGCAGATAAGCATGAGCAGCCATATGCGTCTTTCCTCTTAACAAGAAATAATATATCTGTTGCAAAATAGTTGCCTTTTATATGTCAAGGATCTGTCTTCACTTTAAAAATGAAGAGCTACAGTTAAATGATACGCAACTGCTTGCACATAGAGGTAGCATTTTCAATTCCTTGCATCTCAAAATGGTAAAGGCTTCTGGAGCATGGTTGCCACAATACAAAGCTGGATATACCAAGAGTCTTACTTGGTATAAGGCTACTTGTTCCATATGTTCCAATCAATTGTATTGAGTCTTAATTCATAGTACTGCATCCATACTGCATGCAAAGTACCTTAATTTCGATATTTGAAATTTGAAAACTATCCCAAACTGCATTTGATGCAAAATGTGGTGGTCAGTCTGCTGAGCAGAGCAGGCACCAGGATCTTGTGATGCCTGTAGTAAAAGATCTACCTAGGCCAGGGATCTTCAAACTCGGCCTTTTTATGACTCATGGACTTCAACTCGCAGAATTCCTCAGCCAGGCACGCTGGCTGAGGAATTCTGGGAGTTGAAGTCCATGAGTCATAAAAGGGCTGAGTTTGAAGACCCCTGACCTAGGCTATCAATTTAAGATGCTGATGTTAATCTTATAAAGCCCTGAATGGCTTCAGGCATGGTTATCAGTGGGATGGCTTCTCCTACTAAGATTTATCTAGTTCCTTAAATCAGTGAAAGAGCAGAGTTTTTCTGAAGATGTCTCTGCTGCCAGCTTGGCTACCAGGGACATGAGAAAATGGCTTATGCAGGTCCCAGAAAATGGAACACATACCGTATGGAGGTGTGTTTGATTTTTACTATCCAAATATTTGGGGAAATAATGAGAAACATCTTTGCCAAACATTTAACTATTGGTTATATTAATGACTGGCTGTACTTTTGTTTTTCATTGCATTATTTTTGTATTGGTTTAATACTCTGTGTAAGTTGCCTTGACTGCTAGAATATGCAGAAAGCTGGAATATAAATTAAATAGTAAATAATGATATTTTTATTTGGGGGAGGTGTACTTGTGCAACTATGCTAAAAGACACAATCGCAACAACCCTTGATCAGAATACTGTAGAATACTGATTTAATTCACTAGAAGGCTGAAATGCAAAATTTGTTCTCTCAGGACCAATTTAAAACTGAAGGTCGATCCTCTAAATTAAACTAGCAAATACAACTACTTAACTATGAAGGTATATGGGCATTTTTCAAATGGACCCACCACCTGAAGAGCACACTGAAGATGAAACCAGTGGTCTGTAATAGATTGGCAGTTCTGGGATTAAGAGATTCCGTGGATGCAATATTATGAGAAGGAGAAGAAGCAAAACAAAAATAATGAGCCAAGAATACTTGATTCCAAGAAAGCCATTCTGTGTTACTGACAGGATGCCACTGCAAACCTTTTAATCTTAGGTCTCCATAGCATTCTTCAGTTATCAGACAAAATGTCAAGCAACAAGGCTTCTCACTGCGGTAAAAAAGAAAAAGTGAAAGGACTGGAATGTGGAATAGAAATAAACTGGCTTGCAATGGCTTAGAAGTGTGTATGCGTATGACAGTGTGTATGAAAATGTAGTCTATCAGTCCCTAAGGACTAAAGGAGCGAGCCAGGCAAACTGAGGGTTATCTACTGTATATCATATTATATCACATGTACAAGGTAGCTTTTACAAAAGCATTACACCTCAGCGTCCATATTTTTGCAGTCTTCATTTGCTGCAAGCTATTTACAGAATTTCAGGGTTAGCAAACCTACCCCTTCCATACTTACCAAATATTTAGGCACCCTGGATTTCTGGTAGCTGAACTACAAGAGCCAGGAATCACAAACTCTTCTCTGCACAACAGATGCTCTCACACATGAGCTCCATTAAGACTGGCCTTTGCAGGAAACAGGTCTTTCATAAACACAGCCTTTTTCTAGAAATTACAGAGATGAAAGAGCCTAAGATCAGGAGCTGGAACATCTGGTACTCTTCATGAAGAGGCCCCACTGAGCTTTGCAGAAAAATGGCGTTCCAGAAAATCAATACAACTCTTTCAAAAGGGAACCAGCTAGTAACTTGGGGCAGAAGAGCCTTGAATTTCCTCTCTTAGCAGCCTCAGCTGCAAAAGAGGTTCTGCATGTGTATACATGCAACCAACTTTTGTGTGTATATTAAAGCTATCACCTCTGAGCTACAAAACTCTGGAGGATCATTTGAGAGCAGCAAATAGAGATTGAAAACTCTAAAATTTTGTTGTCGTTCAGTGATTGCTTTGATTTTTCAGCCCAGGAATGCCAGCCCTAGGACATCTGAATGTGTGTGTGAAAGTGTGCATGGATATAATGCCCAGCCTAGCTCTCAAACCACATCAGGTCCTTAGGTCACTAAAGGTAAAAAGAGAATTTTGAAGAATAATTATTTTCTCTGTTATGTTCCATTCCCCACATGGCAGGAGGAAGTGGCTGAATTGTCCAGTACTGGCAGACAGGTTCCCAGTGCCACTGTGGAATGTAATTATTATAGATAGATAATTTGAAATGAGCCACTTCAGCCTAACCATATCTGTCTCCCCACACCATCAGTGGTTATTATTAGATATTTTTAATTAGCTATTTATTTCTCTTGGTTTTACTTATTTTATCTAGCCTCTTGCTTATACATTGTGAATCAAAGTCTGAAAATCCAATATCAAACCACAAGCCTATATAGTATTACTTGCAACAATAAGCAACAATTCAAAAAGTATAACCCCCATTCTTGACATCCTTCTAGAAGTCCCTCAAAACATGACTGTGTCAGTAGACTTGGGTATCTGAAGGTAATATGAATTAGTGGGTTGGCTGCATTACCTTTAATAGTAAATCCTCTCTGTTAATCTGTTAATAATAGTGCTGAATGTTTTTAATTGTAGATTTTTTTAAAAAAATGTTTATTTTAAGATCAGAGGTCAGCTATATAAATACAATGGATGGATGGACGGACGGATGGATGGATGGATGCTATTAGAGTGTAGCTTTATCAGTAAGGTTTATTTATTTATTTTATTTATTTATTTATTATTTTAATTTGTATACCGCCCTTCTCCCATAGGACTCAGGGCGGTTCACAGCATATTAAAAACAAATAATATACACAAAATACAAAAAAAAAATACAAAATACAAAAATACAAAAATACAAAAAATAAACCCCGATAAAAGCCGAATTAAAACCAAATATTATCAGCTGTGTTTCCGATTAAAATATTTTTAAAATTATCCCTGCCTAAAATCCTCCCTAGGTCAGGCCCGCTTGCTGAAAAAGCCATGTCTTGAGGGCGCGGCGGAAAGTAAGGAGATCCGGAATCATCCGGATCTCGGGGGGTAGTTCATTCCAGAGGGTGGGGGCACCCACAGAGAAGGCCCTCCCCCTGGGGGTCGCCAGCCTACATTGCTTGGCCGACGGC
>NW_015391058.1:11273-29753 GCF_001527695.2 Protobothrops mucrosquamatus
AGCCCCATGTAGAGAGCATTACAGTAGTCCAGGCGAGAGGTGACGAGAGCATGAGTGACTGTGCGCAAGGCGTCCCGGTCCAGAAAAGGTCGCAACTGGTGAATCAGGCGGACCTGATAAAACGCCCCCCTGGTCACGGCCGACAAATGGTCTTCCAATGTCAGCCGTGGATCCAGGAGGACTCCCAAGTTGCGGGAGTTAATGATATGTAGTCTCATCCACTCCATAAAAATTAAAACAGAGTGACTAAATTTACCCAGAAGCCTCAACTAATGAATCTAAGCAATTGCCTCATCCTATATTTTAGGTACACTTACTCTGCATAATTGTTTTTCTTAAGACTCTATTTTAAACTCTTAAAAAAGCACAAACTCTACTAGCCCTAAAGTGATGTGTGGCATTGGAGGCAACAAAATGAATGCAATCACTGGGATGTAGTCTATTCTTAACTTTTACTGCCAACCAGAGGAATGAACTTGGATATAAAATTTGAGGCTATAAATAAGCATAGGCTTCTTATTAAGATACATATGTTTTAGGATTAAACAAGAATTGTAGGAAGCAGCAAGGTAATCTGACAGATACAAAAAGGTCCCATGGCCAATGTACTTTTCAGGTGATGCACTATTGTGGCAACTCATTTTTTTTTTTTACGATTGCTTTCAGCTCTAAAAAAATCAGCTGTTACCTCCAAACTCAGTCCAGTGAATTCCTAGGGCCTTTGAGGTATTTTTCTGCAGTCCAATTTTATGCACATTTACTCGGTAGTCTACTGGGCACAATGGTGTTTGCTTCCAGGTAATTGTTTAAAACAATGCAATCCTCTCACTCAATTCCTTTTGGGGGGTGGGTTGATCAGTAGAAAATAATTGAGCTTAGGCCCAAGGACTAGCAATTCTTAGCACAACCTCAATTTGTGTGAAATAACTCACACTGAATTCAGTGCAATTTACTCAGAGATAAGTCCATGTAGGATTTCAGCCTTTGTTATAGAACACTGAATTAGAACACTCGATCATTTCCTTTTTATTGTTTTATTGTGTCAGATCAAAGCAGATGCATTTGGGCTTATTTCATGGATGAGGAGAGCCTGCTGCTGGAATAAATGAAAGCATCAAG
Source organism: Protobothrops mucrosquamatus (assembly GCF_001527695.2). Taxonomy (NCBI): domain Eukaryota; kingdom Metazoa; phylum Chordata; class Lepidosauria; order Squamata; family Viperidae; genus Protobothrops; species Protobothrops mucrosquamatus. Next base: position 12,393 of record NW_015391058.1, read on the forward strand.
CTTATTGTAGTGTTTAGAAGGTTTCTGCAGTTCTCCCAACCTTCTGTTCCAAATTGCTTCTGACAAGATGGTTCGAGGACAGCTGGAAGGAAAAGGCACTTGGGAACTTATTTTCTGCAGTTGCAGCAAGGGAAATAAATGCTCAAACTCAGCAACAATAATACAGCCACTATCCAAGTGGAGAATGTGTAACGTTCCGAATTTGCTGAACTATTACAGTCCTGCCAGGTGGGACAGACGAGAAATTAATTCTGTAATACATGGACAATAAATGTGAGAGAAAGAAAAGAATAAGTCATTGTCCACAGTAGCATTATGTGCTAAGTGTTCTTGTAAGAAAAAAGAACTCAATTTATGCTTTTGATTTCTCTGATCAAATTCACAATGATTCGTGATCCAAGAAACACATAAATGGTGAAAAAAATGGATTCAGGGAAGCTTTTGAAGTAATTAAGCTACCATATCAGAGATGCAAAAATTGGAATAACCACTACATGCAGACAAAATGTTGGTGTTGTGTATGTCTCTGCTGTCCTGGTGATCTAGATCTTTGCAGCTCTGATATGGTAATTTTTCCAGTAGAGATTCTTATAGAAATGAACCTAGTGGAGTGGTTCTCCACTCCTGATTTAGGGTTTTAATTGGCTCTAGGCCAGACCTGGGCATTTTGCACCCCTTTGGGCCATATCTGGCCTGCAGGTGGCCCCAGACTGGCCTGTAGCATCAAGGCAGTCCCAGTTTCTCATGTGGCCCGTGGGGAAAATTTATTGCCCACCCCTGCTAGGCCATTACTGAACAATATTCCAAACTTTCTATGGTTTGATTATGAGCTCTCCATGGTCCTGATACCCTGCAATTTTGTGGGATTCATGCTACACTCAAGTGATACATTCTTAACATCATCCTGAATTCAATCAAATAGCTTACATTTTTGGGTTCATAAAATCCCTTCAGTCCCACATACCTGAAATATAGAAAAACACTCCCTGTGGCTAAGTCACAACTAGACAATCACTTCTTCCTTGTAGGACAAAAACTAATCTTCTACTTATTGACTTTTAAAAAACAATGCAGTTCTAATGAAACACCATAATTATTAGGCTTTATTTTAATCTGATTCCAACCTTTTATATAATTACATCTCACTTGTTATTTTTTATAAAGTCAGGATGGTCTTACTAATATTGTTCCACTGATGTAAGGAATAATTCAATGATATATAATATATGTTAATAGTTAGACTATATATAGATATGCGTTTTATTTTTTCCCTAAATGAAATTTTTTTGCATTTCTCTATTAAAATTGGATCTGTAATGCTTGATCTGTTCTCTAATTTAGCAAGTTCATTTGAATTTTGTTTCCATCTTCTAGAGTATTAATTAACCTACCCAATTTTGCATCATTTGAAAACTTGATAAATCTATCCATCTCTTCATCCACATAATTAATAAAACTGTTGAAGAGGACTAGGATAAAATCTTATGCTTCCTAATGTGATAGATACTTCATTTCAGTTTGATGAAGAACTATTCATAAGTATTCTTTGCATTGGGTCTTCTAGTGCACATTTAATTGGCTTACTAATCAGAACTTCATGCATTAAATCATCCCTAAACTGTTTTATGCACCCACAATTCACTAATGTAATTCACTAACAGTATAAAACTCTGCATTGAATAATTGGCCTTATACTACTGTTTCTGCCCATCCTGTAAGAGAAGACAATCGGGATGTCATATCCATTAAGTAATGTTATCTGATAAATCATTTGGGAGTTGGGCTGTCTGCCAAATATAATAAAATTAATCAATTATTCTATCCCAGGAGACATATAGCTTTGTTGCAATGTTTTCTCTATGGAACAGCATCCCCACAAGGATTTGAATGATTCCAATCTTATTTCTCTTTAAATGGGTCTTGAAGGTATGGTCCCTTCCAGAAGCCCTGGCATAGGTAAGATGCAGGCTGTTATGTTGTAAGAGATTTTACAAGTCTTGAGCGGATGTCTGTTCCACTGTGATGACAGAATAACAGAATAACAGAGTTGGAAGGGACCTTGAAGTTCTTCTAGCCCAACCCCCTGCTCAAACAGGAAACCTTATACCATTTCAGACAAATGCTTGTCCATTTCATTTGTCCATTAACCTTTTCTGGTTAGGCTTGTTGTTTTATATATTTATTTTTAATTGTTAATAGGTTAATGATTGTCAGGGTTGTTAGCAAGTTGTGCAACTTTAGAAATGTGAATTAATAAATATAAATAAATGCCTACACTTAGATTCATTAGCAAGGTTTAATGGGACTGCTGTTTAACTAAACTGTTTTTAATTATTTTGGTGAAGAAAAATCACCTTGCAATTTAAAAGAAAAAGAAAGCAGAATTGCTCTTTTTTTATTGTCAAAGCCATTTTTCAGATCCCCTCCAATCTTCTGCACAAAAATAGCCACAATATTAAGCCCATCTGTTAGAATGTTTTGTAAAATCAAGACTCTCTTGATCAGAAAAAGTGAGGCAGTTGAATTATTGATATAGAAAGGAACTGAATTGCGTATTCAGTGACCTGAAATATTCCACTTTTATACTACTCAGTACATTTTCTTCTTTCCTTAGGAAGAGAGGGTTTTTTTCAAGAAAAAAGATGAAAAAAACTATAAACAAACTTTATGCCTCCACATCATGTTTCTTCAGAATAAACATTTTATCTGAACTACATTTTCTAATCAATCGTACTCATCCAATTTCTTGGACAAATCATTTGAACATTGAATTGTAAGATTGGAAGGGACCTGCTCAAGCAGGAGAACCTATACCGTCTCAGACAGGTGAATGTCTAGTCTCTTCTTAAAGATCTCCAGTGATGGAATGCCCATGATTTCTGGAGGCAAGCTGTTCCACTGGTTGATTGTCCTCACTGTCAGGAAGTTTCTCCTTAATTCCAGGTTGCTTCTCTCTCTGATCAGTTTCCAACCATTGTTTCTCGTCNCTCGTCCTTCCCTCTGGCGCTTTGGTGAACAACCTGGCCCCCTCTGCCTTGCGGCAGCCCCTCAGATACTGGAACACCGCTATCATGTCTACCCTATTTCTTCTTTTCTTTAGACTAGCTAAACCCAAGTCCCATGGCCGTTCTTCGTATGTTTTAGTTTCTAGGCCTTTGATCATCTTAGTTGCTCTTCTCTAAAAAATTTTCAAACTCTCATATCACTTTTTTGTGATATGGTGAACAAAACTAGCTGCAGCATTCCAAGTGTGGTCTTACTAGGAATTTATAAAGTGGTACTAATACTTTGTGTGATCTTGATTCTATGCCTCTGTTTATACAACCCAGGATTGTATTAGCTTTTTTGGCTGCTGCTGGCTCATGGTCAAGTGATCGTCCACTAGGACTCCAAAGCTCCTCTCACAGTTATTGTTTTTAAGCCAGGTCTCATCCAATCTGTATTTGTACCTTTGGTTTTTCCTGCCTAAATGTAAGGCTTTGCTTTTCTCCACAACGAAACTCATTTTGTTGGATAGGGCCCGTTGTTCAAGTTTGTCAAGATCTTTTTGGATCCTGAGTTTGTCTTCTGGGGTGTTGGCTACTCCTGTCAGTTTGGTGTCATCTGCAAATTTGATGCATTCCCCTTCAATTCCCTCATCTAAGTCATTTATGAAGATATTGAGTACTGGGCCTGAGATGGAACCTTGTGGTACTCCACTTCTTACTTCTCTCCATGTGGATGTAGTGCCATTGAGGACTACTCACTGAGTGCGGTTTGTCAGCAGCTACAGATCCATCTGGTGGTGATGTTGTCTATTCCACTTTTTTTTAGATTTATTGTGGTCTATTTTGTCAAATGCCTTACTGAAATCTAAGTACACTATGTCCACTGCATTTCACTGGTCTACTAGTTTTGTCACTTTATCGAAGAATGAGATAAGAATGGTTTGGCATGATCTGTTTTTAACAAACCCATGCTGGCTACTAGTTATGACTATGTTTGCTTCTAGTTGTTTGTAAATCTGTTTTTTTATTATCTTTTCTAGGATCTTCCCAGGTATTGATGTTAAACTGATTGGTCTGTAATTTCCTGGGTCTGTTTTTTTTCCTTTCTTGAAGATGGGGACCACATCAGCCCTTTTCCAATCCTCAGGTACTTCAGTGCTCCAGGATTTAGGAAAGATGTGGTGCAACGGTTCTGAGATAATATCTGTCAGCTCTTTCAGAACTCTGGGATATAATTTGTCGGGTCCCAGTGATTTATATTCGTCAAGGTTGGATAGGTGTTCTCTTACCATTTTCTTGCTTATTTTAATTTTTATTTCTAGTATGTCTTTTGCAGTGATTTTTTTTGGTATATTGGGCTATAGTTTCTTTTTGTGTGAAGACTGACGCAAAGTATGAGTTAAGCAGCTCTGCTTTCTCCCTGTTGCCTGTAATTTCCTTGCCATCTTCTCTCTTTAGTGGGCCTACAGTTTCCTTGACTTTTTTCTTGTTAATATGTTGGGGAATTTTTTTTTATTGTCCTTGATTTCTGTTGCAAGTCTTTGTTCGTTCTGAGCCTTTGCTTTCCTGACTTCATCTTTGCATATTCTGGCTGTCTGCTGATAATCAGCCTTAATTATGTGCCCCTCTTTCCATTTTTTGTATTTGTCCTTTTTGTCTTTCTGTTTGTTAGAGAGATCTTTGTGCAGCCATGCTGGTTTCTTCTTGGATTTCTTGATTTTCTTTCTCAATGGTATTGTGCTGGTCTGGGCTTTTGTGATTGCATTTTTCAGAGTTTCCCACGCTTCTTGGGTTGTTTTCCCCTTTAGGATTTTCATCTATGGGATCTTTCCTAGGTTCTCTCTGAGTTTGTTAAAGTTGGCTCTTTTGAAGTTTAGGACATTGGTTGGATTGTTTTCTATTGCTAGTATTCACATTATATTAAATTCCGGTATGACATGGTCACTTTCACCCAAGGTTCTGGCAATTTTGATTCCCTCTATCACTTCTTCTCTATTTGTAAGGATTAAGTCCAGTATAGCTTTATGTCTAGTTCCCTTCTCCACCTCTTGGGTGACAAAGTTGTCAGCTAGGTTGGTTAGGAATCTTTTTGATCTCCTGCTTGCTTCAGAATTTGACTCCCAGTTAATATCTGGATAGTTGAAGTCTCCCATTACTACTGTGGTATGCTTCCTACATGCATTTGTTAACTGGTTGGCAAAGAGTTCATCTATTTCTTCTGATTGGTTGGGTGGCTTGTAATATACACCTATGGTAATGTCACTTTTTTTCTCTTTTATATTGACCCATACACATTCTGGAGAGATTTTTATCTTTGATCATGTGCATTTCTGCAGATATATAGTGTTCTCTTACATATAGTGCAACTCCCCCTCCTCTTTTTGTAGACCTGTTTCTTTTGAACAATTTGTATCCATCCATCAGTCCATTCCATTCATGGGTTTCATCCTACCAGGTTTCTGTTATGCCAGCTATGTCATACCCTCCCTCGTCTACTATTGCTTCTAGTTCACCCTGTTTGTTCCTCAAGCTTTGAGCATTGGTATATAAGCATTTAAGACTTTTATGCCTCTCCGTGTGTGTTTCCTGTATCTCCTGATTGTTGTTTGAGTTTTTCTTTTTTTTTTTCATCACTGCCTACCTCATTATTTGATTTGTTTTCTTGGGATTTGTGATTAGTTTGGGGTTCTAGAGATTATAGAGATTCGTCACCCTCCCCCCCTCAGTTTTAGTTTAAAGCCCTCCTGATAAGTTGGGCCAGTCTTTTTCCAAGTACATTTTTGCCTGTTTTCGTGAGGTGTAGCCCATCCTTTGCCAAGAGTCTTTCATGTAGGAAATGCAGTCCATGATCCAGGAAACCAAAGTTTTCTTGGCGATACCAACCCTTTAGCCAACGGTTTATTTTTAAAATTCTTTTTTCCCTCAGTGGGTGTTGGCCTTTCATTGGGAGTACTGATGAGAACATTACTTGTACTCCTAACTTCTCAACTTTATTGCCTAGTGGTTTGTAATCCCTCACTGTTGTACTCAGGTTTTTTGTTGTGTCATTCATCCCAATATGGAGGAGGAGGAGGGGGCCTAATTATTTTGGTTAGGTTCTCAGCCACAACTTTGATTTTTGCTCCAGGGAGACAGCATACATCCCTGAATTGTATGTCTGACCTGCATACTAAACATACTAAATTCCCTTAACCATTCTTTGTAGGATTTAACCTTCAAATCGCTCACCATCTCTCCTTTGGCCATTGCAATATAAAGCAATATTACCACTTCCCATAATTTTAACACTACACCTCTATTGATACAGCCCAAAACTATATTGCTCATTTGGCAGCTGCAACATATTGTTGGCTCATGCTTAATCTGTGGCCTACCAACACACCTAGACTAGAGCAGAATACTTTTCCCAATTGTCCAGAGTATTTTTCTGCTTAAAAATTGTGCACAAAAATCTAAATTAAGTCTCAGGGGAAAATACACAACATACAGTACATGCTAGACCTGCTGTGTACTTTTGTGCAATATTTATTCATTGAAGAACAAAGAAATGAGTTGGAGCAAAGTTATGACACAGATATGCAATTATGTCATTATATGATCACCATACTTATCTTTTTAAAATGTAAAATTGTTATGAGTGTCTTCATGTTGTGAGTATAGAGACAGTTGCTCAACAATGAGATGGATGGCATATAAATTTAATAAATAAATAAATAAAAATTTAGGTATCTTCATGCTGTTAGAAGTTATCCTTCTAGTAGTTACTATCTATGAAAAAAAAGATATACAATTCTCCAATATTTTCCCCTTTCATGGGAAATAGATGCAGTCAAGTATCAGACAGCATTTTCCTTCATCCTTCCAACAATTCATTTCTCAACTTGAGAAAAATAGAGAAACAATCCTAATAATGATCATGTTCTATTTATTGTGAGATTGCTTGTTAAAGTTCTTGTATACTAGCTAAACTAAATTGTGTTTATTGATTTGTTTTCCCAGCCTTATATCATGTGCTGCTCTGGTTATAACTTACTTCGAGTCTTTGACTGACCTACAATCAATTTAATAAGGATTAAAAAAAAAATACAGCAATGCTAACATAAATTTCCCATCGTGCAGGAATAACCTACACATAAAAGACATTCGTCTGCTAGGAGGAAATTAAAAAATTACTCTCTCTCAGACTTCAAAGCCTGTTTTTAAAAAAAACAGTTTTAACAGTGTAGAAGATTGTGAGACTTGGACAATTTTTAGTGTTGGGAGAGATTAAGGCACAACTGTAGTTGTTTGGCCCATGGTCACAATAGGTTTTTCTAATTTAGGTAATTAAAAAAACTATAAAGGACCTGCCTCAATTAAACCTCTCAAGAAAGCAGAACTCTTGAAACAGACATTATTTCAAAAGGAACTTTTATTGGAAGCTGTTGATAGCAGTAGTAGAAGGCAGGATCTGAGGATTTCCCGTATGAATCAATAGTTTAAAAGAGACAATGAAAACCCCACCCCAACTGTCCATCTGGAAGATTCAAATGGGCCTATCCACAGGTGTGAAAATGTTGTGGGAACGGAGCGATAAGGCACCGTTTCCAAGGCTATTAGGTCTCCGCACTTCTTCTCCGTGCCTGGAGATAAGGCACATAAGATGGCCGGAGGCACATTCCATTCTCACCCTGAGGAAGTAACTTCAAAGAGGATAGAGCAAGGAACAAAGCAAAGGAAATACATTGTAGCAGCCCTGAGCTCCCCCTCCCCGCAGAAGGATGGCAGAACCCGAGAAAGGCAGAAACCCCAATGCTCATAGAAAGACAGGGTTCTGACAATATCCATTTGGTTTCCTGCCATAAAGGAAGGATTTCACTTTATAGAACATCAGTCCTTGTTTGGCCCTGCTCTTGTGCAATACTTAAAAATGAAAATGTAAAAATGGAATAACCGTCTAACAATGCATGGGGCCGTCCAGTTATACTTTAAAGTTAACAAATAATGGGGATTCTCATTCTTACACTCTCTGAATATTCCAGACCTGAACTTGATGCTATTGTCCTCTCGATAAAATGAAAACACTTTTATTTGGACCCAGATTGTTGGGGGCAATATGCTGACTCTGTGAATCGCTTAGAGAGGACTGTAAAGCACTATGAAGCAATATATAAGTGTAAATGTTATTGCTATTGCTACTGCTATTTATTGACAGGTAGGAAAATATTAACAGGCTGGATACCTTAAGCCTATCTGTCCAATAGCACCATCTGCTGTAAAAGAGGTATGTGCTGTTTTGAGAAGAAGAATGCATTTCTTTTTTTCACTTTACATAATACTTGTTCTTTGAGAAGGCATGGGGACAGGTCTTACCCTTTCTATATACTAACCTTTCCTATAGCATCTCTTCCATCAAATCAACTCCATTTTGTATCCAAGCAGCATATATTAAGATGTTCTCGTCTCAGGAAGATTTTCCAGATTTCTTTCAAATTTTGCTAATTCATTATTTGCAAATCATCATCGTCGTCGTCATCATCTTTCATTTATTTGTATGACTTTAGATTTTTCTAATCAAATAGGAGTCACCTGAGTTTTAGAATATGAGTTGATTATACATATGTATGTGTATTGCATCACACTTGTGTCTTAAGTATCGAGGTGCTTCTGAATTAAAAGGATTAGCCAGTGGCATCACTGTTACCCTGGGGAAAACCCAGTTGCGGGCTCCCTTTCATGTCCCTGGCAAAGGATGGGGGCTCACCCTCTCCCATGGCAGCACTCAGGTCTCAAACGCAGGCTTTCCACCCTCCTACCCAGTGTCCTAACTATGTGAACCACCATGCTTCTTAGATATGCACATACATATACATGTATATGTATACATAAAGTACATAAACACATGCACACGCACACCAACTAAACTTTAGTATAATTAGATTTATTTTAAAAAATACTTAAAACAGGTTCAGGTAATAGAGCCATGTTACAACTTTTTATTCATTTATTCTATAGTTGCTGCAGTAATCCACTTTCCTGTATGATTTCTTTCTGTAACTATTTATCTTGATTACTTTTGTGCAACATTAACATAAAGGCTCATAGTGAAGATCTGAACCATACAACGCAGTCCTCCTCAGGCTTTTGGGGGCTCAGGGAATATTGGGACAATTTCATTTCTGTATACAGAATGAAAGAGAACTCAGTGTTACTCTTAGGGAGAAAGGCATAGAAGCATGCAATTATAAAAAGAGAGGGAGGAAAAAATATAGCATACTGGATGTTGATAAATCTGTATCTACCTTTACCCTAGTGTAGACATTGTGAGGCTGGACTTGGAATAGGGAGACCTGGGTTCAAATCAACCTTCAGACACAGGAGTTCACTGGATCATTTTATTAGTTTTCCATTTTCAAGACAAACTACTTGTGATTTCATACAAGCTACATCAAGCAATTTAGATATTAAGCCAGATACAAAAATAATAAACGAACAATGAATCATTATTATTTTATGAGTTTGAAGGATTCTATCTTTTCCTCTGAAGAAGGGTTCACTTTTTTTATTTATCCTTCTTGTTTCTTAGTTCCTATTTTCCAAGGTAGTATATGTGCCAGCAATATTTAAAGTTCATATACTGAAAGCCTTCCTTGTGAAGCCTTTAACAAACCCACCACAGGTTCTCTGGATGTGTGGGACTATGAGTCCCCTTATCCCTAGTTAGGATGGAAATGATGGAGATATAATCAAATAATTCTGGAGCATGCCAAATATTTTTCCGTCTTTTCTTCAGTTGTTTACACCAAGGTCAGAGTCTATGTGCCAGATAAAGCAAAGGAGGATAAGATCAAGAAAGAAAAAGAACCATAGAATCATAAATCATAGGGCTGGAAGGGATCTTGGAGGTCTTCTAGTCCAACCCCCTGCTCAGGGCAGAAGTCCTTATTCTATCCTGGACAAATTGTTGCCCAATCTCTTCTTGAAAACCTCCAACGATGGGAGCATACACAACTTTGGGAGGCAAGCTGTACCATTGACTAACTGTTCTCACTATCAGGAAATTTCTCCTTAGTTCCAAGTTGGCTCTTCCTTCCCTCCTTGTACTGCATTAAGGAGCTTTGGAGAATAAATCGATTTACTCTTCCCCATGACAGCCCTTCAAGTATTGGAACACAGCTATCATGTCACCCCTAAGCCTTTTCTTTGTTATGCTAAACAAATGATAATAAATCAATGTTAAATAAAATGAATTTTATTTTATTTCTAATATTTATTATATTATTTTATATTTATAAATAAATAAATAAATAAATAAATAAATAAATAAATAAATAAAATAAAAAAAAAATAGGCTACCCTGTAGGTAAAGGTAACAAATAAACCAAAGGGTGAGAGAGTAGGATAGAGAATTGTGATACCTTTCCACTGGAAAGTATTAGTTCTCTAGCTAGTCAGGTTTTTTTTAATCTGACCATGGATTAGCATGAATTCAGCTAGTCCTCAACTTACAGCAGTTCATCTAGTGACTGTTCAAAGTTACAAGAGACTTACGACCATTATTCACACTTACGACCTGTTGCAGCATCCCCAGGGTCATGTGTGATCCAAATTTGGATACTTGGCGACTGACTCATATTTATGACAGTTACAGTGATATTTGATCACCTTTTGACAAAGACAATGGGGAAGTCAGATTCATGTAGAAACTGTGTTACTAACTTAACAATTGCATTGAATCACATAACAACTCGCTTAGCAATAAAAATTTTGGACTCACTTGTGGTCCTAAATTGAGGACTGTCTGTAAATATTTTGATCCCAAAACTAAGAAGAGGAAATATAATCTGTTTTGTTCAGGTTTTTTAATCTCTCTCTCTTTTCCTCTGTCCTAGCTGGAGACTAGGGTTTCTGGGCCATGCTTTCTATATGCCCCCTCCAGGAATTCAGGTCATATTAGCTCCCCCTTCTATTACTTCATTTCCTTTGGTAGAGTAGGACTCATTATTGAAGCTTTATTATTTATTTGTTTACTTCATGGTATTTATGCTTCTTTTTTTACATATCTACATATTTACAGAATGGAATTAGATAAAGTCATTGCTAAATGTCATTAATCAGCTCAAAACTTTAAAGCTGCAATCCCTGAGGTCATAAGATCACCCAAAAGTGAGAAAAAAAATTCTGTTTGGAAGTGGAATTCCATAAGCCTAAGGAAATTGATAACTTTCCAAAATAAATTATCCCAATAAAAGAGAATGTGAATCCTTCCTTCTTTCCTTCCTTCCTTCCTTCCTTCCTTCCTTCCTTCCTTCCTTCCTTCCTCTTTCTTTCTTTCTTTCTTTCTTTCTTTCTTTTTCTTTCTTTCTTTCTGCATAAGAAAGTTTCCATAATATATTACCCAGATCCAGATCTGCTGAATAATAATGTATTTTTATAGCCAATTGATAAAGCATTCCCCCTTCACTTGAACTGAGGATGTAGTATTTCCAGGGCATATCTGAGATGTGTGCAGATCTACTTTCATTGCAATAGTGGGCAACATGCAGGAATCTTCTGTATACAAAAGGTGTTAGATAAGGCCAACAAAATTAGAATATGGGTTTCTTATAACATTAATGAAAACACACTTCTTTCAATAGAAATGGCATTTTATTAGTAATACCATGCATATACATGTGTGTATGTGTTTATGAGAGTGATACATATTCTAATAGTAACTTTTTTTTAAAAAAACATAAAAACCTTTCAGATAGGTCTCAAGCAGGTCCAAAATATTCTGCTTATTATACAACACAAAGCAAGTCATTCCAACCTAGAATCATAAAATCCCCCACCTCCACATCTGAAATCAAGTTCTGTAATTCCTGGAATATCTGATGTCATATTTGCTGCCTTTTTAATATAGCCCAGCTAAAAGTTCTCTCTGACTTGTTAGTGAATGAGAGAGAGTAAGAAATCAAAAAAGCTTTTTCTCTCATGTCTCTCTGCTGACTTATATTAGAACCACAGAAAATGGAAAGGAAATATAAGTTTTGGCTTTTTCAAGCTCCTTGCCCTTATTTACCTTTTTTTTTAAAAAAAAAAGCTGAGCTTCCATTGCTCTTAGAAAAGAAAATAGCTCAGTAATGTATAATATTATAGTTTTGATATTTTGACATGCCCTGGAATCCTGAATTTGACAAAAATCTTACATTTTTGAAATGTCGGTAATAAATCATCACATCCGTGCTTATAATGATTGTTATTATTAGAACAGGACGTGTGGCATATGTGCAGGGCATACACAGAAGCTTCTGGCTATGCAACTGCCAGAAGAGTTGTGAGCCAATGTAAATTATCTAATTCAGATCAGGCATATCATCCCAAAGTGCATCATAATGTCTTTGCAACACAAAGCCCTTCATTAAAATAAATGGAAAGTATTCAAGTAGACTAAACAGGTAAAATACTAACCGCTGTCCATGGGACTGATTTTTTTTCTCTCTCGCCAAGAATCTTCACCTATAGTGTATGCTCATGATTGCTGTCCAATTGCTGTCTGTTGCTGAATCTTAGAACAAACCTTGGACAGGAATTCAGAATTTAGTGATGAGATTGAAAGCTCATTTGCATTAGTGTGTGTGTGTTTTGCGCGTGTGCATATAAAACCAGTTGCATTTTGCCCTTGTGCTAATAAATTTGGGAAAAGATAGATTGTGGGCAGAAAAGTCCTGGAGTTTAATTTGGAGTATTCTACTTGAAATACTTTGTCACAGTATTCCATCCTGCGGTCCCAATGCCTGCATTAAAATGAGAGCTGCAGGATTTGCTTATATGTCTTTCCATACAATTAAGCCATCTGTGCCTAAGGCAATAAACAATGAGGACAGAGCAATTGAATGGATGGAATTAGGTCCTGTCTTCAAGCAATTTTTCCAGTGACACAAGCCATCACATACCTTCCTACTTAGAAAATACTAATGCAGAGACAACAGACTGTCTCTCCACAAAGCCATGTTTAAAATACCCCCCTCCCCCGAATTTGGCTCCTCTCCATGAATGAGTGATGAGTCCTTTATGGGTTTTTTTTTTAATAGTTGTTCTTCCTCTGGACTTTGGAATTTTTAACTTATTTTAGAATGTTTTCACTCAGAGTCATTATAGATTGGAGCAGATATATACTGTACATGTATTATAATAAAAAGAAATCAGATACATTCTATGGGTGAGAAAAACTTTATGATTGTGATTAATCAACTTAATCAATCCTTTTTTAAAACCCAAGTTACTATGCTTATTACATTTTTGGAGAAAGTAGTGGACTATATAAATATAGTTGTGTGACAAAAGCTAAAATTTTCAGAGGACAATATTCAGAGCACTATATACCCATGTACATGTAATTTGACAACTGACAACATACATGGATTCTCTGTAATCTTACTGTCGCCAAAAGACTGATATTGCAGGTTTAGGAAGATATGGACCATTTCTCAATGGACTGAAGATCTGATTACACTTGCCACATATGAACTAATTGCCTATAGATTAGCCTTTGTATGGACAAGTATAATGAAATATGGGACTCATTTAAACAAAATACAGTAGATTAAAAATAATTATATAAGTGCAATAGAAATAGATATGTATTGAATAATATTCGCACTATATATAAGTATATATAGAAGTTTATGTTTACTGTGAAAATGATTTATCATGCTTTTTTTACTTTGTCATATTTCTTTCACTTTTTTGTTAACGCACCTTTTGTTATTAAAAAGCAGTAAAAAATCATTTTAAAAATCAACTTAATCAACCCATAGTTCTATCTGCACAAATCTTATGATGACAATCTTTGACATTGTTTGATCCACGTTCTATAGCATTGAGCTGTAGAAGTAAAATCCAATTTATAAAAATATAAATAGAATACTTTTTTAAAAGTCTTCTGACTCTTCTGTTTTCCAAATTATGATATTCCAGGAACCAATGGCTTAATTGCATCCATGCATGGGCATATTGCCTTTAACATATGTGTATGTGCACAAAGGACATACTGAATGAAGGAGTCTGGAGCAATTTCTGTATTCCTTGACCTAAAACCTTCTTATATAATTGTCACTGTGCATACAGTTCAACCATAGGTAAAACTAAATCTGTAAACTGATGATAAGAACAGGGAAACAGCATAAACCTTGGAGTGCAGATGTGGATTTTATGTTCAGTTCTCTACCATTTAAAGTTTCAAGTTTCATCAGAATGGGTACAAACAATGGCTTTTTGTGAGAGACCCAAATACCAGAAACAGATCTTTGTAGACCATCCAACCACCCTTAGCTATAATACATGTTGTATAATTTTCACAAGAAATGAAGGCTCACATAATAAGGGAACTTTAAGGCACAATATTTCATATACTCAACCACACATTCATCAGCCACAAAAATACAAAAAGAAAAGTGCAGAATACTGTACATGTACTCTAGAAGCAATATTTCATCCAAAGTTTCCACTGAATGAAGTAGGGCTGTATTTCTAAAAGTTGTTACACAGTTTACGCAGTCTTTCAACCTGAAAATGAGGCATACAAAATTCATCTCACTATTTTAGAAATAATACAAACTAAAGCTGAAAATGCTGATACAATTCACATTTCCAAATGGGCAAAAACTTAACATTAGCTTGAATAATCCAAATGCTTCTATAGCTATGGTGGTGAAGGCTTTGACTTGACTTAAAATGGTTGGTAAATCAGTACACTTTTTACACAACTAAGGTCAGCTACAATAACTTGTACCCTGCTATTTTTTTAATTTCATTTTTCTTGGACAGATTAAAGTGCTAATGGATACATTCAGTGATTACAAAAAAGAGCACTGAGGTTGATTTGATTGAAGCCAAGCTGAGATTGACTACTGACTCTGACTAAGCTAAGTCCTTGTAATACTCCAATCTCTGAAGGTTGACAGGCAAAAAGTTGGTGTCCATAGATGATTTATTTACAGATTTTTTTAAAAAAAAAATGCTAGCAAATGCATGCAATGTTCTATTGAGTATTAAATATTTGATGCCACTTCTTCTTTAAAAAGATTTCAGTTTCTGATCTCACCAGCTGAGATGGAATACTGAAATATAATTCTAACTGTATCTGGTTGTATGAACTCATACCTGTGCACAAAGCTCAGTATGCAAAGCATAAGGAATTTAAAGCTTGTTAATTGTAATTAAGCAAAAAAGAGTAAAAAGAAACCCCTCACCTGTAGGCTTCAAAGGAATTAAAATAGATTGAACAAGGGGGGCATATAACTGGGGTAGGGAATGTATTTGGCATGCAAGAAGTTCCCAGTTTTAACTGACGGGATGCCCAGTTCAAAGGGTCTTGGATGACACTTGTAGGAAATACTGTACTAGAACACTACTACTGGTCAGAGCAGACAGTACTTCATTTAAAAAATACCATTTATATGTTTCAATATAAAGCAGTCATGATAGATGGCTTTGTACATCTTTCAAGTTATTATCATACCGAGTTTAAAACACTTACCAACTAGAGAGTATTTTTGGGATGACGTCAGATCTTGGTTCAGAGGAATTAGGTCTCAGTTGGGAAGGGCTATTTTTAAACCCATTTGGAAATAAATGACAGAATACATATCGCCAGGGCTTTTTTTCTCATAGAACGCCCAGAACGGAGTTCCGGCACCTTTTTTGGATGGAACCTTGTAGGGTAGGCAAGGCGGGTTGTATGACATGTGTGAGTTCCAGCACCTTTTTTTTTTTTAGAAAAAAAGCACTGCATATCGCCATCTAAAGGAGGATAAGCATCCCCTTGTTTGACCATGGGCTGTACTTAAAAGTTTTGGAAAGGCCAGATCTATGAGAGGTGAAATTATGATGCAAAGGAATGGAGCTATCTGATATAAATGAGCAGGGACAGGAACTTTTTTTTTGTCTTTTTCTCTCTTTTTTTTTAAGTGAGGCATCTAAAATACTAGATACTGTTGGTATATAACGCGAGAGAAATTATCTACAATGTATAAAGGCATTTCAAATATACACTATGTTAGAAATGTGAACAACATCAAGAGACATTTCAAAAAGCTTTAAAAATTGGATTGAAATACATACATTGATAAAGAGGATGCTAGATCAATATTCAATTGAAGTCAGAACTTTTCCTTTTAGAAATGATGGTTGGGAAAAAACTATGAATGATTATTTCAGTATATGATTATTGTGGTGATATTACTCTATATACAAAGATGGAAAGATTCAGTGCTAGCTACCATGGAGGAATGGTTGGTGAAATTGATAGAATTGTCTGAGATGGACAAGTGACCTTTAATTAGAGAAAGGATGATATGTACATTTATTGGTAATTGGAATGCCCTAATGGGCTTAAATGGAAAAAAATGAACTTGTGATTTATGATTTTGATGATTACACAAGATATAGGAAGAAGAGAGTTATGATTTAACTTTAGAGAGACAGATTAAAATAAAATTGAACTTATAACTGCTGTGAGGAATATCAGAATATCTTTATA
Organism: Protobothrops mucrosquamatus; assembly: GCF_001527695.2. Taxonomy (NCBI): domain Eukaryota; kingdom Metazoa; phylum Chordata; class Lepidosauria; order Squamata; family Viperidae; genus Protobothrops; species Protobothrops mucrosquamatus. The sequence continues at coordinate 28,884 of NW_015391058.1, forward strand.
TTTTTATATATTTTTATAACTTTCTTTTTTTCTACCTTCTTCTATTTTCTTTTCTTATTGCACTTTTAATTTTTCTGGTATTTCTATCCTTTTTTCATTTTCATTTTACTAATTTAGCTGTATTACTTCTTATAATTGTTTTTAAAACTTTATATATAAAATAAAATACTACGCTAGAGAGGGGGCATAGTTTAACTAAAGATTCTTAAGGACTATCGATCACTTCTATGATCTTATAGCTACTTTAACAGATCACATTCTTTGGATTTTCAATTATGGCCAGATAGTTTCAATCTGCTTTGCTTAGAGCATAAGGTTTAGCATAAATAAATAATAATAAATACTGGGGTGTTTTGTTTTTGTTTTGTTTTTACAACATGTTACCAAGCAAAACAAAACAAACAAGCTATTTGGAATGTAACATTGGAAATTTGGGGAAACTTGAAATGTAACATTTGAAATTTTACCAAATTTATGCGAAGAAGGTTTACGTGAAATGCCCCAACATTTCCCAGCAATTCACATGCATTAAACTTTTTAGTTACAATAACACTAGAGTAACTTTGTGCGTTTTTAGGTGGAAGTAAAACTCCTTGGTTTCAACAGCTTATACTCAGGGAAGTGGCTACAGGAATAAAACCAGAAGAAGGGTTGCATGTGTCCACATTAACTAAGGGCGCAAAGTGATTATGTGAACAAATTGGAAGTTCCTGCCATGAAAGAAGAAGGATGCTGTTTGTTAAGAAGGACTAGTATATTGGCAAAAGGCTAAGATGAAAAGGGCTATCAAGTGATAATAAGGCAAATGAAAGCTGTTATCTAGAATTGTTTTCCATCTATCAGTGTCCCATTTTTAGGATCTGATAGGTA
>NW_015391059.1:0-2868 GCF_001527695.2 Protobothrops mucrosquamatus
GATGCCAGTGAGGTGCCAAGCCAACCTGGCAGACTTGACATTGGGCTTCTAAGTAAAAACCATCCTTAACTCCATTTGTTGAGAAAGGTATACTTTACTAGAAGTCAAGTGAATTGCAGTAGGGTAAAGCCAGAACTGAGAGTCGGTGCCAGATTAGCCCAATTATGTTCCTCTTTCAGCTCTTGAGAGACCAGCCCCATAAGCAGAGATAAACTAGCTACTTCTCTGCCCTATGCCAATTCCACAGGAATCTCCCCAGAGTGGCGGCTTTTGCCTACGGCAGACTGGAGATGTCTCAAAGGCATTCGAACGCGGTCGGACCTTGCCCGGTTGATGGCTGATCTACAAGGAGGAGCTGTCCAGCCCTCTGACCAGGAGAACTCACTGACTGGTCTGCTCTGGCCTGTCAATAGGCTACTGGTCAGCTTCCCATAGAGATTGCTTTTTTCCCTTCCCTTGCCTATCCCAGAGAACCACTCTGAGAAATCCCTGAGTGGACGCTGGCTTTTCCTTCAGCAATGTGAGACACGGTCTGCAAAAACCACTTCCATGGTGGCTTATCATCATGGAGCCGTGACAGTGAAATGCTCGGGGTGCAACATCATCAAGGGAAGGGAATTTGATTCCACCTTCCAGTCCTCGGGAGTGCTGCAGCCCAGAGATGCTCTACCCCAGTGGTTCTCAACCTGTGGGTCAGGACCCCATTTGGGGTCGATCGACCATTTCATGGGGGTCGCCAAGCAAGGCTGTCCACCATTTTTTTTGTTTGCCATTTTTTCCCCTTTTTCGACGGGTGCCTTACTTCCCTTGGGCTGGGCCAGCTGGTGGTCGGCCTGCTCTGTCTCTGCCGCTTGCCAGCTATGCCTCGGCCGGCGCAGGGGGCGGAACCACGCATGCGCGGCGCTCCCGGGCAGAGAAAGTCCTCGACTTACGACCGGTTGGGTGGTCCTCGACTTACGACCGGTTTAGTCCTCGACGTACGACCGGTTTAGTCCTCGACTTATGACCGGTTGGGGTCGCGGCATTAAAAAGGTTGAGAACCACTGCTCTACCCCGGGTTTCCTTTGGAGGGCAGCTCTTCCTCCCAAGGAGGCGGGGCCCTGCCTGGCCCTAGATTAGAGCGCACAACAACCTGCCCAGGTAGGCTGGCGAAGGCACTGCAGAGGCTGATTGGCAAGAAAGTTTGGAGTTTATAGTTCAGAAAACATCTTGTTTCCATTCACACAACACAATTCCCTCCTTGGGATCTAACACCCACATTCACACGTGCTAAGTGTGGCAGTGTTGAGAAGGGCTGGATTTCCAGGGCTTTGCCTGTCGTCCTTGTCCAGCCTCCCTTACTTCATATATCTGGAAATGGCCTTACATGGTGCTGACGTTTTGAAAAGCCATTTAGATTATATGAATGAGATGGACAGCCACAAAAAAGAGGCTAAATTACCCCTAGATTCAGCCAAGTCACACTTACTACAACTAGGCACCAAGTGGGATGATCATTTATTTATTAGACTATTATAGCAAAGAGATTTCCCTCAATGAAAAGAGGGAATCCAGGAGACAGAATCGGGTTTCATTTTATACGCCTTATAGTAGAAAAAGTACAAAACAAGACTTGATTGGATGAAAGAAATCATCCTACTCAGTTAAGCCAGAGACATGGATAGTAACATCCCATAATATTAAACATAACCATTGAAATGTGCATTGCATTAAAAGGAGAACGCTGATATGGGGAAAAGTGTCACGAATGAAATGAGGCTGTTACAAAAAGGTACAATTTCAACCACAGAGTTTCAATTCGGCATTTAACACAATCATTCCCCAGCATCTAGTAGACAAACTGGGCCTTTTAGGCTTAAACGCTCCTTGTGTAACTGGATTCTTGATTTTCTTACCAACAGGCTGCAATATGTGCAAGTTGGAACAAATACCTCTAATACCATTTTCTTGAGCACAGGTTCTCCTCAGGGCTGTGTCCCAAGTACGCTGCTGTTCACCCTGTTGACCCATGAATGTTGTGATAGGTTTGCCACCACCCATATTGTGAAGTTCGCAGATGATACAACAGGGTTGGGTTCTCGTCCTTCACTCCAGCTCGTGCAAGAGAATTGAGTCTGTCCACCATGCTACTGATTGTCAATTCAAATATTAATTACTCCTAGAGCTATCAATCACTCAGTAGGGAACTCTTAGCTATTAATGTCCAAACTATTGAAGTCTCCATGGAGGATACCTTGAAGAAAATACAACCTTGCATTAGATATAGTCCTTCAAAAACTATAGGGCAGACCTTTAATATTGAAGGACATCACTCTCCATTTGATTTTCTTCTCCCTCGGTTGTCTCAAAGGTGTTTTTTTTCCTTGAGGAAGAAGAAGAAAATGCTTTGCTTCTCATCCAAGAAGCTCATCAATTAGTGTTTGAGAAGGCTGTTTTGGGGTAATCCACAGATTTTCTCGGGACGCCTGGCCTTGGGATGCTGGCACAAACAGGACCTGGCTGCTCTGGTCCTTACTGCCTGTCAGTCCCCCCTCCCTATTTGCCATCAGGTACACACAGCCTTATTTATTGCCCATCCGTCCTCCCACACCAGCCTTTGAGGGCAGGATGCCAGTGAGGTGCCAAGCCAACCTGGCAGACTTGACATTGGGCTTCTAAGTAAAAACCACCCTTAACTCCATTTGTTGAGAAAGGTATACTTTACTAGAAGTCAAGTGAATTGCAGTAGGGTAAAGCCAGAACTGAGAGTCGGTGCCAGATTAGCCCAATTATGTTCCTCTTTCAGCTCTGAGAGACCAGCCCCATAAGCAGAGATAAACTAGCTACTTCTCTGCTCTATGCCAATTCCACAGGAATCTCCCCAGAGTG
>NW_015391059.1:6116-7918 GCF_001527695.2 Protobothrops mucrosquamatus
GGCTGCTCCTGTGACTGGAACTCTTTCCACACTCCAGGCATTTATTCTGTTTCTCTCCAGAGTGGATCCTTTGATGTCTATAAAGGCTTCCTCTCGTACTGAAGCTGTTTCCACACTCCAGGCATTTATGCGGTTTCTCTCCTGAGTGGATCCTTTGATGTGTATAAAGGTTTCCCCTCTCACTGAAGCTCTTTCCACACTCCAGGCATTTATGCGGTTTCTCTCCTGAGTGGATCCTTTGATGTGTATAAAGGTTTCCCCTCTCACTGAAGCTCTTTCCACACTCCAGGCATTTATGTGGTTTTTCTCCTGAGTGGATCCTTTGATGTGTATAAAGGTTTCCCCTCTGACTGAAGCTCTTTCCACACTCCAGACATTTATGCGGTTTCTCTCCTGAATGGGTTCTTAGATGGTTTACAAGATTTCCTTTTATTTTGAAGGATTTTCTACATTCCGGGCACTGATGTTTCTCTCCTCCCTCCTGGATTCTGTGGGGATTCCGGAGTCTTCCCCCTCTTCTGAAGGACTCTCCACCCTCCAGGCCCGTCTCGGGGTCTCCGCCCGTTTCCTGCTCCCCGCTTCTCCCTCCAGGCGGCCTCCTTTCCTGGAGTCCCCTTCGGCTCATGGGCTGCTCTGGGGGGCCTCCTCTCCTCTCGGGCGGCGCCTCCTTCCTTCCTTCCTTCCTTCCTTCCTCCTTCCTCCTTCCTTCCTTCCTCCGCCGGGCTCGCCCGTCCTCCTGCAGGGGCGAAGGGGGAGGAGGAGAGGCGGTCACGGCTTCGTCCCTTCCCCGGAGGGGAGTCCCAGGCCCGCACGGGGAGAAAGGCCGAAGCCTCCGCCTGTCAGTGAGACTTTCCGGGCAGGCCTCCCTCCCAGCGCCCGTCCCGCCAGACCAGGCCTCGCCTCCCCACTCCTCCCTCCCTCCCTTCCCCGCCAGAGAGCCTCTCGGACTGCGACTCCCAGCATCCCTTGCGCCCCACCTGGATCCGAGCCCGCCCGTGGATGAATCAATCAGGGCGCTTCAGTTCTATTCGTTTCCGGAAGTGGAGGCGGGACTTCCCTGCGAGGTCTGTTCCTGGCTGCTCTTTCTGTTTCCTTTCAATGGACCGCCCTGAAAAGTCCTCCTGCCAATCGCTGCCCTGCCCAGAGCGCCCAATCTACGCCCCGCTTCCCCCGATCCATCATCATATGGCGCCTCTCAGGGAGACTTTCCGGGCAGGCCTCCCTCCCAGCGCCCGTCCCGCCAGACCAGGCCTCGGGCTCCCCCCTCCTTCCCGGGGTTCCCTTCTCCGCCAGAGAGCCTCTCGGACTGCGACTCCCAGCATCCCCTGCGCCCTACCTGGATTGCGAGCCAGCCCGCGGCCGAATCAGTTAGGCGCCTAAGTTGTATTCGTTTCCGGAAGTGGAGGCGGGACTTCGCTGCGAGCCCTTTGCCTGTTACCGGTAGCTCTTCCTCTTTCCTTTGAATGGACCCGCCCCGAGGAGTCCTCCTGCCAATCGCTGCACTCCCCAAAGCGACCAATCGGCGTCCTTCTTCCTTCCATCCATGAGCCATATGGCGCCTGCGCAGTAGCGAAGGTTCTTTCTCGGCAAGGGGCCCCCCTTTAAGTCTTCTCCCCCCTCGCCCCCCCCCGCATCCAGGCCGGCGGAGCTGAGGGTCTCCCGGGGCTGCGTCTCCGCCCCTCCCTCCCTCCCTCCCCCCTCCCCATACTGGGGGTCTCTCCCTGGGCAGGGCGGGGGGGGAGTTGGGGGGGCGCTTCCTCCCTCCTCCCTCCTGGGGGGCTCCAGCCAGGCTCCCCCCGCGG
>NW_015391059.1:10891-20382 GCF_001527695.2 Protobothrops mucrosquamatus
GTGAACGCCTGGGAAAAACTTACTGCATTGCACACCAAAGCTCCCTGTGGCTCAACCACCTGCCTGCCCCCCCCAGCCCAGGAGCAAAGCCCCCTCCTCAAAGAGGTATGGAACATTTGTTGGGTGAGGCACAGAAATCTCTGGGTGATGCTGTTAGAGAGGGGAGGGGTCTGCAGCTCTCTTGGGGGCAACATGTAAGCAATGGGCCATCGCTGCCTTTCCAATTCCAGTCCCTGACGTGCTCCAGGTGCTAAAGAGGCTGCACCTCAATTAACCTTTTCCCAGATCAGCCATTAGTCAACTGAGCAGATGAACCATCCTCAAGTCAAACCCAACAGCCCGTGTCTTCACAAGCACCTTGGAGGCATTTTCTGAACAGCGATACAGACTGAGATGGTTCTTTTTTTTAATTTTCCAGTGCTAGACAGCATCTCCTGCATTTCCTGGTGGTCCCCCATCCAAGTGCCAACTAACACTAAACAAACTTCACTTCCCAGGTCAGCCAACAATTTCCAGGGCCAGACTGAGAGTCTCTCGGCTCACTGTCTGGGCGAGTCCCTGCATTAAGCCTCAATGACAAGGGAAGATCTCACATTTGCACAGCCTGTTCAGTTTGGCTAGTCTTATGCCAGGTTAAGTTGGCCTCCAAAGAGCCTATTGAACAATGCCAGGGGACTGGGTATGGACAGTCAGGAGTGGGGAAGCAAGTTGTGTGAACACGGCCTCGGGTCACGCTGGGTCCTCCTTTAGGTTGTTCTAGGCCAGAGGTGAAGAACGATGATGCCCCTTTTATGACTTGTGGATTTCAACTCCCAGAATTCCAGAGCCCGCATGAACCACAAATCATAAAAGGGTCATCAGCGATCTCCCTTCCTTCCCATTCCAGCTGAACGCCTGCAGCTTCGCTCTGTTCCACCTCCGAGAAAGATGGCGCCGGGACCCTCTCTCACTTCCGCTTCTGCCCCCCACAGTATTTCCACTTGTAGGTTTCTTCCGTTGTGGCCGGTGAAGGCAGCGCCACTGACCTCCCAGGCATCGCTCCAGCTCCGGCCCCCACGACCCATGTGTCCTTCTTTGCACACCTGCCGAGGAACCGTCCGCGAGAGCCGCTCTGAGTGGCCCCAGTGCCCTCTTTACTGCGGGACGTGGCACGGCCTTTCCCGGCCCTGAAGATGAAGTAGAGCCGAGCAGCAACTCCCCCACCGGCCAACAGGGGGCAATAAAGGACGGGTCTTGACTCCACCTGCCGGTCCTCGGGAGCGCTGCAGCCCAGAGATGCTCTACCCGGGGTTTCCTTTGGAGGGCAGCTCTTCCTCCCAAGGAGGCGGGGCCCTGTCTGGCCCTAGATTAGAGTGCACAACAACCTGCCCAGGTAGGCTGGCGAAGGGACTGCAGAGGCTGATTGGTAAGAAAGTTTGGAGTTTATAGTTCAGCAACATCTTGTTTCCGTTCACACAACACAATTCCCTCCATGGGAGCTAACACCCACATTCACACGTTCTAAGGGTGGCAGTGTTGACAAGGGCTGGATTTCCGGGGCTTTGCCTGTCCTAGTCCAGCCTCCCTTACTTCATCTATCTGAGGATGGCCTTACATGGTGCTGACCTTTGGAAAACCCATTTAGATTATATGAATGAGATGGAGGAGCTCTTTCACACCCACAACGGAGGCCAAATTAGCCCCAGATTCAGCCACGTCACACTTGCTCCAAATAGGCACCGAGTGGGATGATCGTTTAAAGGCAATTTATTAGTCTATTATAGCAAAGAGATTTCCCTCAATGAAAAGAGGGAATCCAGGACACAGAATCTGGTTTCATTTTATACGCCTNGGTTGGATGGAAGAAATCATCCTCCTCAGTTACGCCAGAGACATGGACAGTAACATCCCATAATATTAAGCATAACCATTGAAATGTACATTGCATTAAAAGGAGAACGTTCATATGGGGAAAAGTGTCATGAGTCAAATGAGGCTGTTATTAAAAGGTACAAGTTCAAACACAGAGTTTCAGTTCGGCATTTAACACATTCCCCAGCATATAGTAGACAAACTGGGCCTTTTAGGCTTAAACGCTCTTTGTGTAACTGGATTCTTGATTTTCTTACCAAAGGCTGCAATATGTGCAATTTGGACCTCTAATTCCATTTTCTTAAGCACAGATTCTCCTCAGGGCTGCGTCCCAAGTCCGCTGCTGTTCACCCTGTTGATCCATGACTGTTGTGCTAGGTTTTCCACCACCCATATTGTGAAGCTCGCAGATGATACAACAGTAGCGGTCCTTATTCATGATGACAATGGAGCTTTCCGTAAGGAGGTTGAAGGGTTGGTGAACTGGTGTAAGGAAAACAGCCTAGTTTTAAATACCGGAAAAACCATAGAAATCATTGTCGATTTCAGAAAAGGCAGGCACAGCCACACTTCTCTGTACATTAATGATTCACCTGTGGAGATGGTTACAGCATCAAATTCCTGGGTGTGCAGCTAATGAGTAAAATTACATAGCCCTTGAAAAAGTGTGTAAAATTATTCAAATTCCACTATTTGGCATCACAGAAGAGCACAATCATTAAACAGAGTGTAGCAATAAAGGGAATAATAAAATGGTGCTGTACATAAGTGTACTTACTCCTGAATGTGTGGGCTGAGAATACAATATATACTCATGTTGACACACAAAGGTTGAGTTGGCAATGAAGGGTAAGAGTTCGCACTACTGAGTTGTACTTAGGTCTATGATAAAAATTCCAGTAGCTTCTTAGTGCAGTATTGCAGGCAGACTGTCCACAGTCTGGAGTTTGATTCTGACAGCGCTCAAGCCTTGACTCAGCCATCCATCCTTCTGAGGATGGTAAAAGGGGGACCCAGATTGTTGGCGGCAATATGCAAATAATGTTTACCTTGGAAATCTCCCAGAGTGCGCTGTAATGCACTATGGGGCGGCATATAAGCCTAAATGCTATTGTTATTTCAGTGGCACCGTTGTGACTGCAGGCATATTTAGCGTTTTTTTCCCCATGTGGATTCTTTGATGTCGATAGAGGTGTCCACAAACAATAAAGCTCTTTCCACACTCAAGGTATTTGTATTGTTTTTCTCCCGAGTGGATTGATGCTGACAAAGACTTCCCTTCCCACAGAAAACCTTTCCACGCTCCAGGCATTTATATGGTTTCTCTCTTCAATGGAGTCTTTGATGTCTGTAAAGGTTTCCCCTCTGACTACAGCTCCTTCCATACTCCAGACATTTATATGCTTTTTCTCGTCTGTGAATGCTTTGATGTTTATGGAGACCTTGACTTTCAGTAAAGCTCTTTCCACACTGGAGGCATTTACAGATAGTCCCCCAGGTACAAGAGTTCATTTAGCCAGTTTTCACAAAAACAAATTAATTAAATTTATTCAGGAAGGGTACTTACATTAGAAATTCAGAATTGCGATCAAAAAGGTCTGTCTAGCCATGTGACATGGTTTCAGTCTCTGCTGCAGTGGCGGCCATTTTTATCTCTCCGACTTTCCTTGGCTGTTTGGGGCTATGAGAAGCTGGCAGAGTTTGGGGTTTTTTTTATCCCTGGCCACATGGCCAAACAAGTGCCGAGCCAGCTCCGGTTTTTGCTTTTGCTAGCTGAAGATGCTTGAGCTGGCTACCAGCCGTTATTTTTTTAAAAAGGTAACTGCAAGGGTTCCAAGCTAAATTGGCATTTATAGGGTTTCTCTGCTTGTGTGGATTCTTTGATGTCTATGAAGGTGTCCCCTCAGACTGAAGCTCTTTCCACACTCCAGGCATTTATGTGGTTTTTCTCCTGAGTGGCTCTTTTGATGGGTGTAAAGGCTGCTCCTCTGACTGAAGCTCTTTCCACACTCTACGCATTTATGTGGTTTTTCTCCTGAGTGGATCCTTTGATGGGTATAAAGGCTTCCCCTCTGACTGAAGCTCTTTCCACACTCCAGACATTTATGTGGTTTCTCTCCTGAGTGGATCCTTTCATGTGTATAAAGGTGTGCCCTCTGACTGAAGTTCTTTCCACACTCCAGGCATTTATATGGTTTTTTTCCAGGGTGAATTCTTTCATGTATATAAAGGTCTTCCCTCTGACTGAAACTCTTTCCACACTCTAGGCATTCATACGGTTTCTCTCCTGAATGGATTCTTTGATGTATGTAAAGGTTTCCCCTCTGACTGAAACTCTTTCCACACTCTAGGCATTTATACTGTTTCTCTGTTGAGTGGATTCTTTTATGTTGATCAAGGTTGCTGCTCTGACTGAAGCTCTTTCCACACTCCAGGCATTCATACGGTTTCTCTCCTGAATGGATTCTTTGATGTATGTAAAGGTTTCCCCTCTCATTGAAGCTCTTTCCACACTCCAGACATTTATGTGGTTTCTCTCCTGTGTGAATCCTTTGATGTTTATAAAGGTTTCCCCTCCGAGTGAATCTCTTTCCACACTCCAGGCATTTATGTGGTTTTTCTCCTGTGTGAATCTTTTGATGTCTATAAAGGTTTTCACTCAGACTGAATCTCTTTCCACACTCCAGGCATTTATGTGGTTTTTCTCCTGTGTGAATCTTTTGATGTCTATAAAGGTTTCCCCTCAGACTGAAGCTCTTTCCACACTCCAGGCATTTAAATGGTTTCTCTCCTGTGTGGATTCTTAGATGGTTCACAAGAACTGTATTTGTTTTGAAAGATTTTCCACATTCGTCGCATTCATATTTCTCTCCTCCCTCCTGGATTCTCTGGGGATTCCAGGGTCTTCCGCCTCTTCTGAAGGACCCTCCGCCCTCCAGGCCCGTCTCGGGGTCTCCGCCCGTTTCCTCCTCCCCGCTTCTCCCTCCAGGCGGCCTCCTTTCCCGGAGTCCCCTTCGGCTCATCCCTTCGGGCCTTCCCCGCCGTCTCCTCCCGGGGCTGCTCCGCGGGGCCTCCTCTCCTCTCGGGCGGCGCCTCCTTCCTTCCTTCCTTCCTTCCTTCCTCCGCCGGGCTCGCCCGTCCTCCTGCAGGGGCGAAGGGGGAGGAGGAGAGGCGGGTCAGAGTTTCGTCCCTTCCCCAGAGGGGAGTCCCAGGCCCGCCCGGGGAGGAAGGCCGAAGCCTCCGCCTTTCAGTGAGACTTTCCGGGCAGGCTTCCCTCCCAGCGCCCGTCCTGCCAGACCAGGCCTCGCCTCCCCCCTCCCTTCCTCCGCCAGAGAGCCTCTCGGACTGCGACTCCCAGCATCCCTTGCGCCCTACCTGGGTCCGAGGCCGCCCGTGGATGAATCAATTAGGGCGCTTCAGTTCTATTCGTTCCCGGAAGTGGAGGCGGGACTTCCCTGCGAGGTCTGTTCCTGGCTGCTTTTCCTCTTTCCTTTGAATGGACCGCCTCGAGGAGTCCTCCTGCCAATCGCTGCCCTGCCCAGAGCGCCCAATCTACGCCCCGCTTCCCCCGATCCATCATCATATGGCGCCTCTCAGTGAGACTTTCCGGGCAGGCCTCTCTCCCAGCGCCCGTCCCGCCAGACCAGGCCTCGGGCTCCCCCCTCCTTCCCGGGGTTCCCTCCTCCGCCAGAGAGCCTCTCGGACTGCGACTCCCAGCATCCCCTGCGCCCTACCTGGATTGCGAGCCAGCCCGCGGCGGAATCAATTAGGCGCCAAAGTTCTATTCCTTTCCGGAAGTGGAGGCGGGACTTCGCTGCGATCCCTTTGCCTGTTACCGGTAGCTTTTCCTCTTTCCTTTGAATGGTTCCGCCCCGAGAAGTCCTCCTGCCAATCGCTGCCCTCCCCAAAGCGACCAATCGGCGTCCTGCTTCCTTGCAACCATGATCCACATGGCGCCTGCGCAGTAGCGAAGGTTCCTTCTCGGCAAGGGGCTCCCCTTGAAGTCTTCTCCCCCCTCGCCCCCCTCGCATCCAGGCCGGCGGAGCTGAGGGTCTCCCGGGGCTGCGTCTCCGCCCCTCCCTCCCTCCCCCCTCCCCATACTGGGGGTCTCTCCCTGGGCAGGGCGGGGGAGAGTTGGGGGGGCGCTTCCTCCCTCCTCCCTCCTGGGGGGCTCCAGCCAGGCTCCCCCCGCGGCCCCCAGGCAGCCCCTCTCCCGGGTGGGGGGGGTGGGAGCAGGGGAGGAGAAGGGCGGGGGGAGAGGTGAGAGCAGCCTTCCCATGTCTGGGAGGGGGCGCCCGGAAGAGGAGGGGGCCCAGCTCTTCCCCGAAGCCCCCCCTGAAGGCGGGAGGAGCAGCGACGGAGGGAGACTGGCCCGGGAAGGAAGGAGGAATCTCCTGACAGGGAGAACTGTTAACCCGTGGAACTACCTGCCTCCAGAAGCTGTGAATGCTCCAACACTGGAAGTTTTTAAGAAGAGACTGGGCAGCTATTTGTCTGAAATGGTCTAGGGTCTCCTGCCTGAACAGGGGGTTGGACTAGATGACCTCCAAGGTCCCTTCCAACTCTATTACTACTACTATTATTAATAATAATTAGTTTTTATTATTAATAATAATAATATTCTACAAGGTCCATTCCACTCTGTCATCTCATGGACGCTCCTGCCTTTCTTCGGTTTTGTCTCTTCAGAGCTTCTTCCCCTCCCTTCACTCACTCTGCATTCACACCGGAAGCTCTTCGCGCATGTGGGGGAAAAGGAGGATATGCAATTATATGTATTGTTTGACTTTAAATATTTGTATTCATCTCATGCTTTTCCCAAATGTTTTCTTTGGGTTTTTTCTCTCCTGTTCTGCCCTGCCAAAGAGGAATAAGGAAAGTGGGGAGCATGAAGGAGATGAGATGGTGCCCTAAACTGGCCTTAAGGACCACCTTTCCCAGCCTCTCGGGGTGCTTTGGACTGGGGTAGATTTGGGGTGCCGTATAACATCTAATGCTGCTCCCCCTTTGGGGGCTTCTTTGAGAGAAGAATCCATCCACGTCCTGAGTTGGGATGTGTGTCTCTTCCTCAATCTTGACTCTTCCATCGCAGGCGGGAGAGATTGAAGTTTCTGCGCAGGATCTTAGGTGTTCCTAGCACTGCGTTCCTCCGGGCAGAGAGAGCTCTGAGTCAGTTCCTGGGATCTGTTGCAGCCCCTCTGCCAACTTAGGAGTCACCAGAACCTCCCTCCCCAGACCCAGCTGAGCACGTGGATGGACTAGATGACCTCCAAGATCCCTTCCAACTCTATTACTATTACTACTACTATTCTTCATAATTCATTTTTTTTATTATTATTATCATTATTATTATCATTATTATTGTTATTATTATTATCCTACAAAGCCCATTCTAGCGCTGTCATCTCATGGACAATCCTGCCTTTCTTTGGGTTTGGCTCTTCAGAGCTTCTTCCCCTCCCTTCACTCGCTCTGCATTCACACCGGAAGCTCTTCGCGCATGTGGGGGGAAAGGAGGATATGCAATTATATGTATTGTTTGACTTTAAATATTTGTATTCATCTCATGCTTTTCCCAAATGTTTTGTTTGGGTTTTTTTCTCTCCTGTTCTGCCCTGCCAAAGAGGAAGGAGGAAAGTGGGGAGCATGAAGGAGATGAGATGGTGCCTTAAACTGGCCTTAAGGACCACCTTTCCCAGCCTCTCGGGGTGCTTTGGGCTGGGGTAGATTTGGGGTGCCGTATTACATCTAATGCTGCTCCCCCTTTGGGGGCTTCTTTGAGTGAAGAATCCATCCACGTCCTGAGGTTGGGATGTGTGTCTCTTCCTCAATCTTGACTCTTCCATCGTAGGCCAGAGAGATTGAAGTTTCTGCGCAACACATTTGCAAATTAGCTCCCCCCCCAACTTACCTATCCATTTCAATGGGCATCTGTAATCACCCACCTGCTGAGACTTTGGAAAAAGTGTAAAGGAGAGCAAGGAAGATACTTAAAGGCCTGGAGACTAAAACATATGAAGAAAGGTTGCAAGATTTGGGTTTGGCTGGAGCACAGGTGTCAAACTTGTGATCTCTTTTGATGTGTTGTGACTTTTTTCCCACTGCTGGCAATGGGGTGGGAGCGGTTTCGGCGTGACGCATCCAGCCCGTGGGCCATCACTTTGACATGCCTGGTATATTAGGGCTCCTGCTTGAGTAGGGAGCTGGACTAGGAGACCTTCAAGGTCCCTTCCAGCTCTATTCTAAATTTGAATTTGCCTTCACTAACAATGTCAGCTCTGAACTGTTCCCAAGAACTCATTCCAGCTTCAGCAGCTGAAGCACCAAACCCTGAAAAAGACAAAGGGGGGGGGGGCAAAGGACATCATGCCCACCTTTTTCCCTCCACATCAAGAACCAGTCCAAGTTATCAGCAATCACATGATGGTTATTGCACCCCAAGCAATTCACTATCACGGATCTATGATGGTAAGCCAGCTTGGAAGTGCTTTTTGCAGACCGTGTCCCACATCCCTGAAAGAGAAGCCAGCATCCACTCAGGGATGTTTCAAAGTGGTTCTCTGGGATATCCAAGGGCAGGGAATTGGGGGGAGGTGCCCATTTATCTTGAAATGACTTCTTGTATTAAATTTAGGAGCAGCTCAACTCCCAAAGACTCTGGATGCTTTACAAAAGAGAAGAATAAAAGGGGAAAAAGAATGTGTACACCTGGGAAAAACACTTATTGCATTGCACACCAAAGCTCCCTGTGGCTCAACCACCTGCCTGCCCCCCCCAGCCCAGGAGCAAAGCCCCCTCCTCAAAGAGGTATGGAACATTTGTTGGGTGAGGCACAGAAATCTCTGGGTGATGCTGTTAGAGAGGGGAGGGGTCTGCAGCTCTCTTGGGGGCAACATGTAACCAATGGGCCATCGCTACCTTTCCAATTCCAGTCCCTGCCGTGCTCCAGGTGCTAAAGAGGCTGGACGTCAATTAACCTTTTCCCAGATCAGCCATTTCCCAGACGAACCATCCTCAAGTCAAACCCAACAGCCCGTGTCTTCACAAGCACCTTAGAGGCATTTTCTGAACAGCGATACAGACTGAGCTGGTTCTTTTTTTTAATTTTCCAGTGCTAGACAGCATCTCTTGCATTTCCTGGTGGTCCCCCATCCAAGTGCCAACTAACACTAAACAAACTTCACTTCCCAGGTCAGCCAACAATGTCCAGGGACAGACTGAGAGTCCCCTGGCTCACTGTCTGGGCAAGTCCCTACATTGAGCCTCAATGACAAGGGAAGACCTCATATTTACACAGCCTGTTCAGTTTGGCTAGTCTTACACCGGGTTAAGTTGGCCTCCCAAGAGCCTATTGAACAATGCCAGGGGACTGGGTATGGACAGTCAGGAGTGGGGAAGCAAGTTGTGTGAACACGGACTCGGGTCACGCCGGGTCCTCCTTTAATAATAATAATAATAATAATAATAATTTAATTTATATACCGCCCTTCTCCCATAGGACTCAGGGCGGTTCACAGCATATTTAAAAACAGATACTATACACAAATACAAAAATACAAAAACACAAAAATATAAACCCCAATAAAAACCGAATTAAAAACCAAATATTGACGGCTGTGTTTCCAATTAAAATTACTGTT
>NW_015391059.1:23027-25970 GCF_001527695.2 Protobothrops mucrosquamatus
GCATGCCACCTCTCGGGGTTCCACACCCCATCCTCAAGGTGGGCCTTTAGAAATATACTAGGCCAGGCCTGCGCGAAGGGGGAATCGCGCAAGGCCAGCAGGACCGTCCTAGGGTACATTTCCGAGACAATGTTCTTAAGTCCAGCAGCGGAGATTCAGTGCAGCAGAGGGGGTGATGGAAACAAGGCCCCAGATCTTCCCCCGGCACAAGCCGGGCCGGGGCCAGGCCACGCTACAGGTCCCCCCGGTCAAACCCCAGTCCGGTCAGGCCGCCAGGTCCCAGATCTTCCCCCGGCCTAAACGCCAAACCACACTACCAGTCCAACCGGTCCTAGTCAAACCATCTAGCCCCAGATCTCACCCAGCTAGGGTCGCCAGGCCGGGCGGACCGCCGAAGAGGGCCGCCAGGCCGCTGGAAAAAGCCGCCGAGGCCGCCGGGGAAACCCACGAAGAGGCCGCCGAAGCCTCCGGAAAGGGCTACCGGAAAAAGGCGTCGTGGCCGCCGGCGGAGGCCACTGGAGAGGGCCATCGAGGCCGCCGGAAAGGGCCGCTGGAGAGGGCCGCCGAGGCCACCGGAAGGCTGCCGAGGCCAAAAAGGACGTCCAGACCGCTGAAAAGGGCCGCCGAGACCGCCGGAGGGGGCCGCCTAAAAGGGTCGCCAGGGCTGCTGGAAAAGGCCGCCGAAGGCCTCCGGAGGGGGCCGCCCAAGAGGGGCGCCAGGGCCGCTGGAAAGGGCCGCCGGGCCATCGGAAAGAATCGCCGAGGCCACCGGAGAGGGCCGCCAAACAGGGCCGCCAAGGCCGCCAGGCCGCTGGAAAGGGCCGCCGAGGAGGACCGCTGAGGCCGTCGGAGAGGGCCGCTGGAGGGGGCCGCTGAAGCCACCGGGAAGGGCCGCTGGAACGGGCCGCTAAAAAGCCGTTGGGGAGGGCCACCGGAGCCACCGGAGAAGGTCGCTGGAGAGGGCCACCGAGGCCTCCGAAGAGAGCCGCCGGGGCCGAGTGGGTCGCCGAAGAGTGGGTCGCCGAAGAGGCCGCCGAAGGGGCCGCCGCGGCCGGAAAAGACCGGGAAGGCCAGCCGGACACATACCCGATCAGTGTGGTGTCCCCGCGTCCCCTCGCGTCCCGAATTCCAATCCCGGGAGGAAGGGTCACCCAGGGAAGGGTCTCCGGACCTCCGGGGACCTCTGAATCTCCCATCTGCTGTTTTTTTCAAGCTCCGCTACTACGGAGCTACCCGGAGCCACCCGCCATCTTCAGGTTGTTCTAGGCCAGAGCTGAAGAACGATGATGCCCCTTTTATGACTTGTGGACTTCAACTCCCAGAATTCCAGAGCCCGCATGGACCACAAATCATAAAAGGGTCATCAGCGATATCCGTTCCTTCCATTTTCCAGCTGAACCCTGCAGCCTCGCTCTGTTCCGCCTCCGAGAAAGATGGCGCCGGGACCCTCTCTCACTTCCGCATCTGTCCGGCATACATGGTGCCCCACACAGTATTTCCACTTGTAGGTTTTTTCCGTTGTGGCTGGGGAAGGCCGCGTCACTGACCTCCCAGGCATCCCTCCAGCTCCGACCCCCACGACCTATGTGTCCTTCTTTGCACCTGCCGAGGAACCGCCCGCGAGAGCCACTCTGAGTGGCCAAAGTGCCCTGTTTACTGCGGGACATGCCACGGCCTTTCCCGGCCCTCGAGATGAAGTAGAGCCGAGCAGCAACTCCCCCACCGGCCAACAGGGGGCAATAAAGGACGGGTCTTGACTCCACCTGCCGGTCCTCGGGAGCGCTGCAGCCCAGAGATGCTCTACCCGGGGTTTCCTTTGGAGGGCAGCTCTTCCTCCCAAGGAGGCGGGGCCCTGTCTGGACCTAGATTAGAGTGCACAACAACCTGCCCAGGTAGGCTGGCGAAGGCACTGTAGAGGCTGATTGGTAAGAAAGTTTGGAGTTTATAGTTCAGCAACATCTTGTTTCAGTTCACACAACACAATTCCCTCCATGGGAGCTAACACCCACATTCACACGTGCTAAGTGTGGCAGTGTTGAGAAGGGCTGGATTTCCAGGGCTTTGCCTGTCCTAGTCCAGCCTCCCTTACTTCATCTATCTGAGGATGGCCTTACATGGTGCTGACGTTTGGAAAACCCATTTAGATTATATGAATGAGATGGAGGAGCTCTTTCACACCCACAACAACTAAGGCCAAATTGACCCTAGATTCAGCCACGTCACACTTGCTCCAAATAGGCACCCAGTGGGATGATCGTTTAAAGGCAATTTATTAGTCTATTATAGCAAAGAGATTTCCCTCAATGAAAAGAGGGAATCCAGAACACAGAATCGGGTTTCATTTTATACGCCATATAGTAGAAAAAAATACAAAACAAGACTTGATTGGATGGAAGAAATCATAACCATTGAAATGTACATTGCATTAAAAGGAGAACGCTGATATGGGAAAAAGTGTCACGAGTCAAATGAGGCTGTTATTAAAAGGTACAATTTCAGCCACAGAGTTTCAGTTTGGCATTTAACACAATCATTCCCCAGCATCTAGTAGACAAACTTGTCCTTTTAGGCTTAAACGCTCTTTGTGTAACTGGATTCTTGATTTTCTTACCAAAGGCTGCAATATGTGCAATTTGGAACAAATAACTCTAATATCATTTTCTTAAGCACAGGTTCTCCTCAGGGCTGCGTCCCAAGTCCGCTGCTGTTCACCCTGTTGACCCATGACTGTTGTGCTAGGTTTGCCACCACCCATATTGTGAAGCTCGCAGATGATACAACAGTAGCGGTCCTTATTCATGATGACAATGAGGGAGCTTTCCGTAAGGAGGTTGAAGGGTTGGTGAACTGGTGTAAGGAAAACAGCCTAGTTTTAAATACCGGAAAAACCATAGAAATCATTGTCGATTTCAGAAAAGGCAGGCACAGCCACACTTCTCTGTA
>NW_015391059.1:26990-29736 GCF_001527695.2 Protobothrops mucrosquamatus
CCACCACCCATATTGTGAAGCTCGCAGATGATACAACAGTAGCGGTCCTTATTCATGATGACAATGAGGGAGCTTTCCGTAAGGAGGTTGAAGGGTTGGTGAACTGGTGTAAGGAAAACAGCCTAGTTTTAAATACCGGAAAAACCATAGAAATCATTGTCGATTTCAGAAAAGGCAGGCACAGCCACACTTCTCTGTACATTAATGATTCACCTGTGGAGATGGTTACAGCATCAAATTCCTGGGTGTGCAGCTAATGAGTAAAATTACATAGCCCTTGAAAAAGTGTGTAAAATTATTCAAATTCCACTATTTGGAATCACAGAGGAGCACAATCATTAAACCGAGTATAGCAATAAAGTGAATAATGAAATGGTGCTGTCCGTAAGTTTACTTACTCCTGAATGTTTGGGCTGAGAATATAGTATTCATTCATGTTGACAAAGGTTGAGATGGCAATGAAGGGTAAGAGTTCGCACCTGTCTTACTGAGCTGTACTTAGGTCTGTGATAAATATTCAAGTAGCTTCTCAGTGCAGTATTGCAGGCAGACTGTCCACAGTCTGGAGTTTGATTCTGACAGCGCTCAAGCCTTGACTCAGCCATCCATCCTTCTGAGGATGGTAAAAGGAGGACCCAGATTGTTGGCGGCAATATGCAAATAATGTTTACCTTGGAAATCTCCCAGAGTGCGCTGTAATGCACTATGGGGCGGCATATAAGCCTAAATGCTATTGTTATTTCAGTGGCACCATTGTGACTGCAGGCATATTTAGCGTTTTTCCCCCCCATGTGAATTCTTTGATGTCGATAGAGGTGTCCACAAACAATAAAGCTCTTTCCACACTCAAGGTATTTGTATTGTTTTTCTCCCGAGTGGATTGATGCTGACAAAGACTTCCCTTCCCACAGAAACCCTTTCCACGCTCCAGGCATTTATATGGTAAAGCTCTTTCCACACTGGAGGCATTTACAGGTAATCCCCCAGGTACGAGAGTTCATTTAGCTAGTTTTCACAAAAACAAATTAATTAAATTAATTCCGGAAGGGTACTTACATTAGAAATTCAGAATTGCGATCAAAAAGGTCTGTCTAGCCATGTGATGTGGTTTCAGTCTCTGCTGCAGTGGCGGCCATTTTTATATCTCCGACTTTCCTTGGCTGTTCGGGGCTACGAGAAGCTGGCAGGGTTTGGGGGGTTTTTTTGTCCCTGGCCAAATGGCCAAACAACTGCCGAGCCAGCTCCGGTTTTTGCTTTTGCTAACTGAAGATGGTTGAGCTGGCTACCAGCCGTTATTTTTTAAAAAAGGTAACTGCAGTGGTTCCAAGCTAAATTGGCATTTATAAGGTTTCTCCGCTTGTGTGGATTCTTTGATGTGTATAAAGGTGTCCCCTCTGACTGAAGCTCTTTCCACACTCCAGGCATTTATGTGGTTTTTCTCCTGAGTGGATCCTTTGATGTGTATAAAGGTTTCCCCTTACATTGAAGCTCTTTCCACACTCCAGGCATTTAAATGGTTTCTCTCCTGAGTGTATTATTTGATGTCTATAAAGGTTTCCCCTCAGACTGAAGCTTTTTCCACACTCCAGGAATTTATGCAGTTTCTCTCCTGAGTGGATCCTTTGATGGGTATAAAGGCTTCCCCTCTGACTGAAGCTCTTTCCACACTCCAGGCATATAAATGGTTTCTCTCCTGAGTAGATCCTTTGATGTACGTTAAGGCTGCTCCTCTGACTGAAGCTCTTTCCACACTCCAGGCATTTATAAGGTTTTTCTCCTGTGTGGATCCTATGATGTATATAAAGGTGTTCCCTCTGATTGAAGCTCTTTCCACACTCCAGGCATTTATGTGATTTTTCTCCTGAGTGGATCCTATGATGTTCATAAAGGTGTCCCCTCTGACTGAAGCTCTTTCCACACTCCAGGCATTTATGTGATTTTTCTCCTGAGTGGATCCTTTGATGTGTATAAAGGCTTCCCCTTACATTGAAGCTCTTTCCACACTCCAGGCATTTAAATGGTTTCTCTCCTGAGTGGATCCTTTGATGTCTATAAAGGTGTCCCCTCTGACTGAAGCACTTTCCACACTCCAGGCATTTATGTGGTTTCTCTCCTGTGTGAATGTGTGAATACTTTGATGTGTATAAAGACTTCCCCTCATACTGAAGCACTTTCCACATTCCAGGCATTTAAATGGTTTCTCTCCAGAGTGGATCCTTTGATGTCTATAAAGGCTGCTCCTGTCACTAAAACTCCTTCCACACTCCAGGCATTTATGCAGTTTCTCTCCTGAGTGGATCCTTTGATGGGTATAAAGGCTTCCCCTCTGACTGAAGCTCTTTCCACACTCCAGGCATATAAATGGTTTCTCTCCTGAGTGGATCCTTTGATGGGTATAAAGGTTTCCCCTCCGATTGAAACTCTTTCCACACTCCAGGCATATAAATGGTTTCTCTCCTGAGTGGATCCTTTGATGTTTATGAAGGTCTCCACTCACACTGAAGCGCTTTCCACACTCCAGGCATTTATGTGGTTTCTCTCCTGAGTGGATCCTCTGATGTACGTTAAGGCTGCTCCTCTGACTGAAGCTCTTTCCACACTCCAGGCATTTATAAGGTTTTTTTCCTGTGTGGATCCTTTGATGTTTACAAAGGCTGCTCCTGTGACTGGAACTCTTTCCACACTCCAGGCATTTATTCTGTTTCTCTCCACAGTGGATCCTTTGATGTCTATAAAGGCTTCCTCT